>NW_010429306.1:8120-12976 GCF_000710305.1 Buceros rhinoceros silvestris
CCTGGGGGTAAGCAGTCAGCCAGGCTCAAGGAGGAGATGCCGAAGCCCCATGGAGACGCAGCTCCCCTGGCTCAGCCCCGGTTTTGGTGTGCTCATTTTGGGCTGGAGCAAGAGGTTTTGGGGGGCTCAGCAGCTGCGTCACACGGACCTGCCAGGACTCCAGTTCCTCCTGGCAGCACAGCCCCATGAGCAGGCGTGGCGCTTCTCTGCTAATTAATAAAATCCAGGGCCAACAGCTCAAGCAGCTCCTTTCAGAATGGTGAGGGCAGGGGGAATAGAAGATGAATCCCTGGCATTTCAGACAACTCCCCCTCCTCCTCTTCTTCATTCCACCTCCCCCTGGCAGCACACTTCAATACCTCAGCACCTCCAGCCTGCCAGAGACCCCCTGACAGGGGCATGCACCCCTGGGCCCATGCCTGGCTATCACTGAGCTGGGGCTGTGAGGACTCTCAAGGTGCCAGGGCCAGGCCAAGGAGCAGCTGGACCCCTCTTGCCACCCCCTCCTCACCCGCCTGCCTGCCAGCTGCTTGCTGGCAGAGGGGGCGGCTGATTACAAGCCGGGTGAGAAGGGAGTGTGTCTCTTCAGTGGCTTTTATTTTTCTTTCTTTCCCCTTTTCAAACCCTGCAACCACCCTGATTATCAGCCTCCTCCTCCTCCCCACCCTGAGCATTCTCCTCTTCCTATTCCCTGCCCCAGCTATCTCCTTCCTCCTCCTTGCCCTGACTATCTTCCTCTTCCTCCCTGTCTCAGCTATGCTCATCCTCCTCCATGTCACATCTCCTCTGGCATGGCTTGCCTGGACATCCTCCAGCAGGGTCCTTGTCCCAGCAGGGCTCTCCAAAGCCAGGGACAACTCTGCGGACAAGCTCTATCGACACAACAATCATGACCTTACAAAAACCCTGTTCATTCCCGACCCCCTTCACCCCTGGGGATGGACCGCACTGATTTCAAATCACTTATTTCCCAACCAAATGTTGGCACTGGGCAGAATCCACAGCAGACAGGAGCCAACACCAACCCTCTCCCTGGCACTGGCAGCAAGGCCACCTGGAGGGCCACCTCCATGCTGTCAAGACAGGGAGAAAACCCCACACGAGCTGTTTTCAGGTCTGTTTTCCCAGGAAAGCCTGCAGGAGCCGGCTCTGGGGAGCCCCGGTTTCCCCAGCGGCACCACAGAGGCAGAAACACGAACCCCAGCAGAAGCTTTACCTGTCCCATCCCAACGCCTTCAAGCCTGCATTTTGGCAGAGTCTCTCCTCCAACTGAGGAGGAACAACGTTTGTGAGCTGCGGGCCACGGGGACGCGCAGGGACGCAGGCGGGCTTCCAAGGCACTGCAAGGAGCCCAGAGTCCCCACTCGCAGGCAGGTGAAACACTAACACACGCAGATCAAAACTGTGTTAAATAACAACAAGCTGGGCTGTTTTTAGCAGCAGAGCAGAGGCGGCTCATATCACTCCTGCTTTTTCAGCAACAAGGCAGACAAGAACCCTCCCTGCCGCTCTGCCCCTTGCTCTGCCAACCACAAGCCCATCAGCCAATCTTCAGCTCAGTTCGTTATTTTAGGTTACTTCAACACATACCAGAGATGGGTATCTCCAAGATTCACAGGTTTTTTGGATGCTCCACCACTTAATGCAGAGGAGGACAACTCAAAGGATCTTAGAGCAAAGAGGCTTTCAGTAAATTTACATGAGGTCTCTAAGCCAGTCTAAAACTTCAGGACTCCAGCTCAGCCTCCAAGACATCCCAAGCTGACTTCCCAAAGCCCACCCTGGGATTCCTAAAGAGTGGACCTGGGACATACCCTCTCCCTGCAATTTATCCAGGCTGCTACAACTCCCCTTCCAATTACACAGCCACAGTAGTGACTCCACCCAAGCACAACCAATGACCCCTCCGTGCACATGAAACGTGGGAGTCATGGCTTTTTAAGGAATAAAAATGCACCCCTGTATGAGAAGCAGGGTCCTGGACTGGCTCCTGAGCCAAATGCTGTTTCACACTCAAGGATTATCCCATAAGAGAGACAAGGATGCTGCACCCTGCCAGGGTGAGAAGCAGCTTTGTCTCCCTGAACCCAGAAGAGCCCAGGTGCCCTGCAGCTAAAGCTCACAGCCGTGGACCAAGTCAGTGGGACCGTGCTGAAGTGCCTGGACACTCACTGCCAATACCAGCATCTACCTTGTCACAGACAGCTACAAGGATGCTTAATACCCGACTTCTTCCTAATTCATCCCGGGTTTTCCCGAAAAGGAAATGGAGGGAAACCAGAGCCTGGCAGTTCTAATTTACGCTTGTACAAATCAAGCTGGGAGCCAGGCTAGCGAGCTGGCCTCTGCTGCTGCGCATCTTCCCGGAGCAGCCCAGCTCCTGGCAGGACTGCTGCAGAGCCCAGCACTGGCAGCCAGGCTCAGGAGAGGAGAACGGCCCCAGGAAGGAGCAGGGAGGTGGCAGCTGGAAATGCTGTCCCGTCCAGCTGGGACCAAAGGGAGGAGACTGCATAGTTAAGGAAAGGGCAGGGGTGATGAGGTGAGGAGCCAGGACAATAAAAATGGATGAGGGGATCATCCAAAGGGGATGGAAGGGAGAAGTGATCATCCCAAAGGAGATCAGGAGGCAGGCAGAGACCAGGCAAGCACAGGCAGAAGTGCAGCAAAGTGCAATAAGAGGTGGGTGTCCACATAGGCCAGAGCAGGCTTAGCATTATCCTGGTGGAAAAGAAGGCTGCAAGGAAAGAAACAACCTGGAGAAAGTGGAGAGTAGGGTCCAAAGGTGAAGGCATAAGCAGAGAGCGAATCAGCAAAGGCTCAACAACATGGCAAAACAACAGAGACGCTCAACAGGCAATAACACACTCTGAGCTGAGGAAGCCCCTCGCTAACTGCGCAGCGAAGGCAACAGATGGAGCAGTGAGGTGGACGTGGAGTTTACAAGGCAGAGCCCTCCAGTCAAATGAAATGCAGTCTCACACGGGTGGAGGAGCTCAGCAAGAGGTGAACAGTGGGACGCTGACAGTGTCGGGGCCAGGCTTCTGGCTAAGGACAGCAGGACCCGGTAAGTAGGGCAGGGAAGGGGACTTGTCCCTTCACAAGGTCGTGCTGTGCCACCTCCCTTCTCAGCCTCCATCGGGAGCTCGCCCTTCCTACAGCCAGCAAAGAGAGATGCAGCAGCGCAGCACGCAAGGCTTATTTCTGTGCAGGACCCTCCACCAGGCACCCGAAGCATGGAATTTATTGCACATAATCCATACAGCCAAGCTACACACACAGAGCGAAGGCCAACACATCCAGAGCCCACCAGTTCCGTCCTGACGGGCACAGCAGCTCGTGCATACCCCTGCTGCGTCAGACCTGCTGCTTCCTGAGAAGCCAACTCCTTCTTGGCCCATCTGAGGGCCGTGGTGGGGTGCTGCTCACACCCCACCCGACCTTTTCTCTGGGCTGTTTTCAAACTGCCCACTGCCCCTGACGTTCTCCAGGTTGGCCTCCTGTCTCTAGGAATGGAACATCCCCAGGCCTCAGGCGTTAGAAAGGACAACAAAGACCATGCATTCAACCAGCATTTTGGGAGACCTTCCCCAGCAGTGGGAGGTGGCACCTCCTGAGCAGCACAAATTTTCCTCTCCACTCTCGTCTGTTAAGGAATAAACCCCATCATCTGCCCACAGAACGGCTTGGGCACACTCTCCTGGCCAGAGGATGCTCTCACTTCCCTGGCCAGGCAGGAAAGCAGTCCCGGGACACATGACAAGGCAGTTGAGACATGACCCACAATCATAAAATACCAGCAGAAGTGCACCAAAACGGAAGGAGGTGGTAGGGTGCTCACACCGCATCGTGTCCCTTGGCTCCTGCTGGGAAGCAGAAGGTGAGCTGGGGCACTGCAGGGACTGGCTTTGTCACTCTGTCAAGTCTGTTCAGGAATTCAAATGCCACCAACAAGATCTGCTTCGTCTCCTATGGCTGGAAGAATTCAGCTTGTTAGGAGAGCAGCAAACAACCCTGCGGATGCTCTGAGGATCCTCACTGTACCCAGCCACGCTGGTGCTGAGGCTCCAGCTGAACCCGCTGATGCCCCAGAAACACTTCCAGGGTTGCTGGAAAGGCAAGGGGGAGGCAGCTGCTATCCTCGTCCTGCTTCTGGCCGCAAGCTCTCTGGCCCCACAGCCCCCCGGACTCATGACCGAGACTCCCAGCATGGCTTACAGTTAAGCCATGCCAGCCCACGGAGTTGCTGTTTCAGGGGCTGATGGCTGTGGAAGCAGCAGGGGACAGGATTTTCAGGCCACATCTGAGCTTCCTGCTAGACCAGGGCTGAGGGCTGAACTCTGTGCTGCTCAGCAGCTTCTGGCTCCACCACAGAGATACCCACCTCGTGGCCCCAGCCACCAGCATACCATACGCACGCAGCCACTGCCTGCGCCCATCACACCCCGCCAGAGGAGCTCCTGCCTGCAACGCCTAAAAAATGCACGTAAACCCCATCTGGGACTAGAAAAGTCGTGGGGAGCAAGTGATCCTCTTCTACCTTAGGGGCACCAGGCAGCCCCTGGGCTGTTGTCCCTGCACCAGCCAGTGATGCACCCTCCAGGGATCTGCTGCTGGGGACTGCTGAAAAGCTGCGTTGGGCTGGAGCCTGCCAGCTACCAGGAAAGCAATGGTGCAGGATGCAGTCGAGAGAGCAACTTTCCAGCGGGGCTAATTGGGGCTAATCGACCTGGCCAAGAGTCTGGATGGGACCCAGACTCAAGAGGAAGCTGCGGGCTCTTTACTGGGTGCTGTCTGAACACCAGTTTGGTACAATGTGCCCGGTGCTGCTGTTCACCTCTGCTCTTACGACAATGGGA
>NW_010429307.1:0-220 GCF_000710305.1 Buceros rhinoceros silvestris
GAGGGTGGCACTCCTGACTCCACGGCGAAGTTAGCAGAAGTCTGCTGGCAGCGCTCGGCAGGGGAAGCGTCGAAGCGGGCTTTTCTGCAGTGCAGGGCTGTAATTTGCTGAAGGAGGCAAAGAACATCCTTCGATCTAAGTAGGGCTTTTAGTGTGCTCATTGATGAGTGAAAGTCGCCACACATGTCAAGCTAAAGGCAGTTGTTGGGTTACTAACAGG
>NW_010429307.1:538-961 GCF_000710305.1 Buceros rhinoceros silvestris
TTGTTACCGTTTTAATCCTATTAATTAAAACGTTAACCTGATTGGGTAGAAAGCTCTGTCCCAACAGGCGAGTCTTCTTCATAATAACCTACTCTCAGAGATAATGATGTAAAAGACTCCCCCGTCTGCGGCGGCTGCTGGTTGATGGGTCCGGAAATCTCTTGAAGGTGAATCCAAGCAAGATAAACGGTGGAAGCGGCTCCGCTGGCAGCGCACAATGCCCCAGCGTTAACCTGATTGGGTAGAAAGCTCTGTCCCAACAGGCGAGTCTTCTTCATAATAACCTACTCTCAGAGATAATGATGTAAAAGACTCCCCCGTCTGCGGCGGCTGCTGGTTGATGGGTCCGGAAATCTCTTGAAGGTGAATCCAAGCAAGATAAACGGTGGAAGCGGCTCCGCTGGCAGCGCACAATGCCCCAGC
>NW_010429308.1:0-220 GCF_000710305.1 Buceros rhinoceros silvestris
CAGCCGGGATGGCTCTGGGAGGGTGCCACAGCAGCCAGGATGGGCAGCGAGCTGATCCCTGCGGATCGGCACCCCACGGGCGTGGGGAGGGGATGCTCCGTGCTGGGCGATGCCACCCCATCACACTGCCTCTCCTGGGTGCCTCTGCTCTGGCCAAGGCTGAGCACCAGCTACAGAAGTGAAGTGCCCGGGAGTCCCCCCGGAGTGGTGCCACACGCTC
>NW_010429308.1:568-983 GCF_000710305.1 Buceros rhinoceros silvestris
CCCGCTGGAGGGGTCGGCAGGGGCCGGGGGGGGGAGCCCCTGGGAAGCGCGGCTGGGCGACAGCCATGCTGGAGACAGGGGGACTGCACCCATGGGGGACATGCTGGGGACAGCTCTGTCCCCAGCTGGGACCCATGCCCCAGCTCCATCCCCCTCGCTGAGTCTGCAGCAGGACTTGGACCTGAGGGGATGAGACCTGGGGCAGCTCGTGACAGGGGTGCTGGGGCCGAGGTGGCCAGGGCTCTCCCTGCCCACTGTCCCCTGCTCCTGGTCCTTTCTGGCAGAGGACGGGCTGTGATTGCTGCCTGCCCAGGAGCATCCCTGCTCCGGGCTGGGCGGGTGGTGCAGGAGGGGACAGGACTTGGCCGGCACTTGGCACAGGGCGAGTTTTGGTTCAGTGCTGGGCGCTGTGAGA
>NW_010429309.1:0-220 GCF_000710305.1 Buceros rhinoceros silvestris
AAACACCCAGTTTAAACACTCTCCAGACCAAGTTGGTCCCCCCTGCCCCATCCAGGAGGGACAATCTCCCCTCTGTGCCCCCCCACCAGGGTCTCTCCCACCTCCTGCCAGGGAGCCTTCCTCTGTGAGGGGGCTTTCAGGGGGGCTGAGGACAGAGAGCCCCAGCTCCGGTGCCTTTTGCCACCCCTCTCCCGCAGGCCGGCGGGCCCCGGCACCCACG
>NW_010429309.1:380-663 GCF_000710305.1 Buceros rhinoceros silvestris
CTCCCATGCCGACTCTTTTGCAAGAGCTGCCCCGAGCCCGGCTGCGG
The DNA here is from genome assembly GCF_000710305.1 of Buceros rhinoceros silvestris. Taxonomy (NCBI): domain Eukaryota; kingdom Metazoa; phylum Chordata; class Aves; order Bucerotiformes; family Bucerotidae; genus Buceros; species Buceros rhinoceros. Next base: position 428 of record NW_010429309.1, read on the forward strand.
GAAGCAGCCCCGAAGGAGCCAAGCAGAGCCAGGCTGGAGCGCCAGGCCGGTCTCCTGCTGTTCCACAAAACCTGGCCAAGTATTCTCAGGGTTTTCCTAGGCAAAGGCCAAGCGGAGACGCACAGATTCACGATCCAGAACACGCAGGGCAAGTAACGGAGGCAGAGGGCAAGTCGCTGGGTGCCGTTGGGAGGTGGAAGGGCGCAGTCCCTGCGGCAGGACAAAGTGACCCAGAA
>NW_010429310.1:0-503 GCF_000710305.1 Buceros rhinoceros silvestris
TGACCCGGCAGACGTTGGCGTAGACGCCGGGTTGGCCGCGGCGGCCGCAGACGGCCATGCCCCAGGAGACCACGCCCTGCAGCTCCCCGTTACACACCAGCGGGCCCCCGGAGTCACCCTGCGGGGAGGAGGACACGGAGACCTCGCGGGGAGCCGGTGACCTGCCGGGGATCAGCTCCAGCTCCGTGGTTCAAGCAGAAGGTGGTGGTGGAAACCCAAACTCTACGTAGACCCATCAACGTGACCCAGCCCCAGCTCCTTGGGTCAAGCGTGAGGTAGTTATGGGACACCCGGACCTTGCGTGGACCCGTCCACATACCGTGGCCCTTCCCTGGGTTTATGGGTAGGGTTGGAGGAACCCAAAGTTTGTGTGGACCTGCCCAAGTGCCGGGGTCCATCTCCAGCTCCATGGCTCAAGTAGAAGGTGGTGGTGGGAACCTGAACCCGATGTAGACCCAGCAACGTGACCCTTCAGTTCCGTGGCTCAAGAAGAAGGTGGTGGT
>NW_010429311.1:0-2780 GCF_000710305.1 Buceros rhinoceros silvestris
GGAGGCCTTAAAACCAAAACTCCACTTGTCACTACTCTCTATAGAAGGACATTTGTGCATTTACTGGAGACAGGCCCATGTATTTATTTCACATATTTATTTCGTAATATCCCATAGGCCAGGATTTGTTCCATTTGCAGTTAGCAAGGGATTTTCATCAATATGTTGAAACTCTAAATCTTAGCAATAAAGTGTAAGTCCTTTAATTATTAGAATTTGAATTGTGGGCTAATATGAGTAACTGAAATCCCAGTAGCAGCAAAGGGAATGGCACGAAAGTCCTATGCCTTCCGGATTTAAGCCTACCAGAAAAGATACTCAGGCATACATCCATTGGATGTTTTGCTTGGAAAGTGAGGATGGAAACAACTCCAACAGAATTTCTAGTGATGGAGATATGTGTACAGGGAACCTGAATATACCTAGAACTTAAGAAATGAAATAGAGTTTGAGACAGCGCTATAGGAAACTGCTCAAAAAGTTGAATTTCAACCTTTAAATAAAGGTAAAGTATGTTAAAAGTTCCTCCTATACCTTTGAATGTTACTAATAACCAGTGCAAATAGTGATTTGGAGTAGGTGGAAGAACTAATCAAAGCAGGAAGTGGATTTTTATTTGTTCATATAATTTCATAATACCATTAATATTTCAAATCCTTGAGACTAAGCAAAGAAGGTAGGTGGATGTCCGGTTTAATCTTTGATCATAATCTTTATACTAGCTGCATCAGTTAAGAATTCCCTAGATTCCACTGTTGTTCTTGGCTGCTCTTTCAGAAGCAGATTTTTCTAGCCTGGTGTGTGCTGTGGATCTTTTTACAAAGTTTGTTTCGTATTGCCGAGAGCTCAAAAAGAGACAGATAGATCTGTTGCTATAGAATTAGTCATTTTGGGGTGTCAGAGGTTATCTGTTATTGTTTGTTGTTTAAGGCATGCATTCTATAGGAAGTGCATTTTTTTAATGCTTTAAAAAGGATTAAAAAAACTCCCGCTATTGTGAAGACAGAATCACTAACAATATTTTGGAACAGGATGTAACAATGAATACATCTTACAAGAAAAACAGCAGGAGATTAGCAGGTAAGCAGAATGCAATTATCCATTTTGGAAGATGGCCAGCATTCCAAATTTAGAGGATGTGCCATCCAAATGGCAATAACCTATACTTTTCATTCATTTACAAGACAGGCCTGAACTAGTTTTACATTTCTTGAGTCATATGAAATATTTTTTGTTTCATTTTCTCAAAAAGAACACAGCAGAGCTTTCCATAAAAATGTTTTACAATATGAAACAATGACTGTTTAGGGTTGGCTCTTTCATTATTTTCAGACTTTTGAAACATTTTTGACATTTTTTCACCTTTTATTATATCAAAGGAATATCTGCATGAAAAGGAAAGTGTTGCAATCACAAAGAGTTAGAATGTTTCTTTTTTTAGATCTTTAAAGATATTGCAATGTGTCCAGCTTTTGACATATTCCTGTGATTGTTTTTCTGTCAAAAAGTGTTGCTTTGGAAAACTTCTGATTAATTGCTGTTCATATAAACTCTCTCTATATACACCACTTTAAGTTGCTCAACATCATCAGTTAACATAATTTGAAGCGATTGCAGATATTCTCCTGTCTCTGGACCTCAATTATTGTATCATAGTGATTTAAAGGAAATAATGTTTTCTATTGTAACACTAATACTTTTTCAGTGAAGGTTCCTCTTCTAATTCTAAACTAGCTAAATTATGTAGTTCCACATGAAAAGGTGGTTGAAAGCTGCCTATTATCTTTACACTGCTGCTGTTTGCCTATACAAAAATGTCTTTCCCATGATTCTGAAAATTCATTGATGAGCTTAGTTGCTGCTTTTTTTTGCCCCCAGCAACGACTGACTCCTTGTTAAGCTATTGAAATCCATGAAGACAGTGGGGTAGTGTGAGCCATTAGGGGATTTATTTGTCACATTCACATTTTGTCACATTGTGAAGTCTATATTAACACAAGTCTGTGGCAACAAAGGCATCTCATTTAGCTACTGAACCTACTCAATATGGAAAGAAAATGTTATGGTCTCTTGAGCAACATGTCCACTGAACAAGAACCACGCCTTTTAAAGTTGTCAAAGACAAGGCAGAGTGCTGAGATACACTGATTTGTGTCAACCATATCACACTTTTGGAAGCATAGATTAGCTTCAGTGTACAACTAAACACCAGGACATGAGGGGAGAGCAAACTGAATATAATTCTGGATTTGCAAAGCTGCTTCAGCATAGTAAAGCCTGGATTTTGGAAATGAACAAATCTAGTGGCAAGAGCTGTGATGTGTTTCCATCTTTGCTGTGGCTAAGGCTTTTATTGGTAACTGCTTCCTCTGATGATGAGTTTTACTCTCCAAGTCATCCAAGTCCATTTTGAAGAAAAAAACAAAGAATCAAGAAGAAACAAATAAGATGTCACCCGGATGCACATCTTCCTATGCACTGGATCTGATGGACTGTAATGTTGTTCAATCACCCCTGAGCAAGCAGGGACAATAATGTGTATGCTGACTTTATTTCCCATCCTTTCTAGGCTTCCTTTTCTTGCAGTCCATTCTGTGAACTGCAGAATATTTTGGGAAAATGTGTTGCTTTCTGATTCTGGAAAGATCAAAGACAGAAATGGCAATCAATTTGGCTTGCCTTTTTGTTCAGTACACAAACCTTCCCACTTATGCATGGTTTAAGTACTAGTTTGCAACTCTGTGGTCATAAGTTGAAGTCTTACAAAGTGTTTCCTGCTG
>NW_010429311.1:2881-7030 GCF_000710305.1 Buceros rhinoceros silvestris
AATGTCATGCTGGCTAAAATTCTGCATCAGATAGATACTGCTGTCCTCACTAATTTGAAACAATGTGAGTTTTTAAACTTTAGCTGCAGGAGATTTATTAAGATTGCAGTTTTCCTCACCCTCCCTTCAGTCTATGAAGATACATCAAAACTTCAGAAACCATGTTTTCCAGAGTTATTTTAGTTGCTGCAAATTCCATTTTTTTTAATTCATGGTTTATAGTACACCATGAGAGCAAGAACCCTCAGCTAGAAATAAATGTAGCAGTTATCCATTAAAAGGTTTTAAGTTTAAAGTTTACTTACTGGTTTGATTGAAAATGTCTTTGAGTTTTTTTCCAGAGTTATTTTAGTTGCTGCAAATTCCATTTTTTTTTAATTCATGGTTTATAGTACACCATGAGAGCAAGAACCCTCAGCTAGAAATAAATGTAGCAGTTATCCATTAAAAGGTTTTAAGTTTAAAGTTTACTTACTGGTTTGATTGAAAATGTCTTTGAGTTTTGACTTTGTAAAAAGTTGACAGATTCTTATTCGCACCCTTGTTTATTGAATTTTGAGTTAATTTTGATTAGCATGATCAATTTCTTTTACATTGATGAACATTCTTTGGGGCATCTTTAAGAAGGAGGTGTGCTTTTGCTGTGTATATTAAGATTTTCTGCATAGAAAATGCACTCTGGTTACTTCACAAATTGTGACTGACTTCTGATCAGCTCCATCTTCCTTTCATGTATTTACAACTTCTCTAATATGTTCTAGGACAGCAAAACATTATTCAATGATGCAAGGCATAAATTAATGAAATTATTATTTTTGTTCTAGCAATTTTTAATATTCACTGTTAAACAGATTTATCATTGCAACCATATCACCATCAGGCACTCTTTTCTCCTGTTGAACAAGTACCTGTAGAGTGCTTATGTGCCATCCATCTATTCAAGCTGTCTTTAGATAGCTTGGCCCTTCTCAGCAATAATCACTTCTAGATAAAACTGTATGTGTTACGAAAAACAAGGTCAGTGAAAGAATTCAGAGAACTTCATTGGGGCCTTTTATCACAGACAGAAAAACATTAGGCAGATGTTCTGAGACTTCAAAAAGTCATCACTCAATTTTAAAGGCTTTTTTAAGAGAACATGAGGTTTACTCTGAAAGAAGGGACAAATTTTAAAGGACAAAATATCTCTACAACATACATTTACCGATTTCTGTTGCCATTATCGGGAGAGGCCTTGGCCAAAGTTAGTTTTCTCAGGGTAACTGCAACAAGCATTAACTGGCAACTTTTAACTATAGAAGGATCTTCCTTCAGTGTTATATGGATGAAAGAAGAAGGATGAGGGGTGTGACTGACTATATGTGAGTTTGCATTAGCCAGGACAGGGCCATTCTATTACTCTACTACTAAGCTAAACGTAGCTTTCAAAAAGAACTCAATTCGCACACCAAGTTAAGAAGTTTTGTAAATTAAAGACAGGTCTGTTTTATTAGGTTGTTCCTTCTGTGTCACTAATAATTCCACCTTATTTTCTACACCATTACAAATCCAAGGCCTTTTGCAATCATCTCATAAACGTGGTAGTCAATTTATTCGTGTATAAAATTTGCTTAAGTTATTATTTGACATTTCATACCATAGGATACAATTATTGGAAACTGTTGATTTTGCATGGTGTTATGACAAAAACCCCTAAGTCAGCTCTAGTAAAACTAAGAGTCAAATAGTTCTCAGTGTAGAGGCCGGTAATGAAGTCTTCACAATTCTTAACTAGAGCATGATCAAGTGTCATGTCGATAAATAATTTATCTTGCAGGTCTCTGTTCTGTGGTTCAACCTCAGGACAGAAGAAAATCATGAAAACCTTCTGTTGAGTAATAGCTAAATAACATTTTTGTCCTAATCACCATGATATGTTTCCCTCTCAGAGCCAATTTCTGTAGCTGGGAGGCAGCTTTCCACAAAAACATTTCCTTTTAAAGACTCACTGTACGCAAAACAGGATTCAGGAGACATTTGCTTGTAACTTTTCCAACATATTTTTGCGTATGTTTTTCCTTGAAACCATGCACTGGTTTGCAATCTAATGCATGCTGTATTCCAGGTCCTTATTATGTTGCCAATACTCATATTTTATGTGCCCAAAAATACAAACTCCTGTAGCACAATATAAACCCATTGTACCCAGTTAAAATTAATTATATCAACAGAATATTTTAAAAGGTATTCAGGCCACAGAAGGTTTCAGCTCCAATTATAAGTTAGATAGTGAAATTACATGTTATGAAAAAGGTCACTAACATCTAAAAGTCATGGGAGTTTGGTGTTTTGGCGTGGTTTTGGGGGGTTTTTTGGGTTTGGGTTTTTTTGTTTTGTTTTGAAATCTCCCTCTGAACTGTTATATTTCAATAATGGAAACTTTCATGGACGTGCAAGCTAGTCTGCAACATGAAGAAACCTGCATTCGAGCGTTTCTATAGAGACTCATATGAATGAAAATTCTGTCCTGATTCAAGACTTAAAAGTAGACATGGGATTCCTCCCACTGACATTTGATGTGTACAGGGTTAGCCATCTACTGTCAGGATTGTGAATTTCCTTTTTAGTAAATATAAGACAACACAGGCAGTGGAGTCTGAAGTATACAGCCATCTGCTTTAGGATAAGAGAAATTCCTCTCTCGACTCATTGACTGTACAGACCTCATCTCTCCTGATTAAAACATGAGTTGAGATAGCTACTCGAAGGTTACCAATGCTCTGTAAAGACCAAAGGCTCAATGCTTTGGAGTGAGCTGAAGAGTGTTCTGTGCATCTCTCTCTGAACCGACTTGCACCCCATGGACAACAATGCAAGCTTGCATACCTGGTTCACTTGCAAACACCTAAATTCAACTGTCTTAACTTTAAAACTAATCCTTCTTCATGGATTTGATTAATTACTATCACATATGTGCATAATAGTGTTTGAGATACCCCAAAGCATCCAAATGCAAAAATCTGGACACAGTTGGCAGAAGTGACAAAAGATTGACAGGAGTCCTCTGTCGTTCTGGAACAATAGCTGGAGGTCAGCAGAAGATATTTCACATGGCACTACATACCCATGCGTGGGCAGTGACATTGAATCCCACATGTCTTACTAGGAGATGAAACATATCCTTGAACTTAGACAAACTTAATCCCATAGTACATTCCGTATTTCATATTTCATTTTTTGTATCGTTTAATAATGAAGCTACACTGCCACCTCCTATACTTCATATTTTTACAAGTGAATCGCAGACATTACACTTATTTGAATGAAAAACAAAAACAAATTTGGAAATTTTTCTTTCTCTGCTCTGTTCTCACTAGGAGTATTCAGGCAGAGCAAGTGCTGAAGGTGGATTGGTGCGGAGGAGAATAAAAAACAAGGTCTTTGAAGCCAGCATTAGGCTGCTGTTAGGATTTATTTTAGTGCTGAAAGTTTCTAAACAATGAAGCTACCAACTTTTTCTGCAAGCATTTACTTAATATTCTTCCTATCATATTTGTCCTTTTTATTTAATCTGAATTGGAGGTAAAGAATTTGCATGTGGAAACAGTGAGGGGAAAAAAAAAAGAAACTGTTCTTCATTTGTGTTCCTTAACAAACTCTCAAGTAACTTTCAGTCTTTCCTAAAGTGGTATTTCTTCCAGACTTATGGTGTCAGAAATGATTCCTTTGGATATTCAGACAATATTCTGTTACAGTGATTTTCTTTCACATTTGTTCAGAAGTCTAATGTGATATTTTGTGTGATTTTTTTCAATCATACCATCGTGAATCAGAGTATTTGATTTTCTGCAGCTAAACACCAAAATCGAAATCCTATCAAGGACCCTAGGTTTATTTTTCACTAACTGAACTATTTAAAATCTAGTAATTATATCTTTATTTATAGTTTAACTATTTTAAAAGACAACCTTGTGTGAAAAAGAACTTGGTTTCATTGGACAGCTACGATTTTTTATTATTATTTAATCTCAGGTTTCAGGTGATACTAATTTGAAATTTTGATATATATTTTTGTTTGATGTTTGTGTTTCGACAAACATGTATTCAGGCTTATACTTGTCTGAAGGGCATTACAAAATAACTTTCACTCTCTTTGTGGCCTTTTATATA
>NW_010429312.1:0-468 GCF_000710305.1 Buceros rhinoceros silvestris
CCCCTCCCGTCGCCCCCTTGTCCCTCCTGCCACCTGCCGCTGCGTCAGCCGGCGCCGTGTGTGTGCAGGCTGTGCTGGCGATGCTGGTATTGCCCCCGTGGTGTGGGGGTTTAGGGGAGCTGAGCCTGGGGGTCCAGGTGGCTGGGCTGAGCCATGGGGCAGGGCGCTGGGCTGGCGTTGCGCTTGAACTGTGGGGCACCGGAGGGGTCCTGGTGGTGCCGCTGCTGGAAAGTGCTGGTGTGGCCGGGGAGGCCGTGCTGTGCAGCATCCTGGCACGGGGTTGCGGGCTGCGGGGCTGGCCTGCTGGGAAACGTCTGTGCAGAGGGCAGGAGCTGTCCTTTCCACCACCTCTGCTCCGCTCCTGGCCAGCTGCCCTTGGACCAAAGCCCATCCCCTCCCGCTCTGGCCGTGGGCCCAGGACCCCCTGTGTGGGGCCAGACCCTGGCCCCACAGTGAGGGGCACACGCC
>NW_010429312.1:645-943 GCF_000710305.1 Buceros rhinoceros silvestris
TCTCTGCCTGGGTCACACAGGGATTTTTGTAGTGTTTTTTACTCAGCAATGATTGTCACGCTGTTTTTTCTTGTTTGTTGGGGGTTTTTTATATCTATATTAGTAAAGACTGGAGACGTTTTGTACGGAACTGCTGCATCCGGTCTTTCGGGAGGAAGGGGTGGGAAGGGAATCCTGCGCAGCTGGGCTGGGACCTCCCTATGTGCCCAGGGTGACTCAGTCGTTCCTGCTGTGCGGAGGTGGCTGCGGCCGGGACAGACTCCATCAGCCTGACAGAGCAGAATTGCTCCAGCCGTGT
>NW_010429312.1:1184-1491 GCF_000710305.1 Buceros rhinoceros silvestris
TCTGCTGTGCACTTCCCTGTCTCCCGGCCAGACCAAACCCAGCCATGCCGTGCCCCTTGTCCCCTCTCTGTGACCCTGGGTCGGAGCTGGAAGTCTCTGGCAGCGCTTGAGCACTTGCCTGTCCCCTCCCTCCTCCAGCCAAAAGCCCCCGAGGAGCTCACATCTCACCGTACAACCACATTCCACCCCTGTGGCTGCCTCGGATGGAAGCTGGAGTTTCCAGAATGTTTTGGTAAAGGGAACAGCTTTATTTCATGCATCCTGTTAAGCTTTCTGATGGGCTGTGCCGCCGGGAGCGGGCTCGCTT
>NW_010429312.1:1675-2307 GCF_000710305.1 Buceros rhinoceros silvestris
ACCAGTGCGAGGTCCTGGCATGGGCTCGCCCTGCCGCAGCCCGTCGCTGTCCCAGTCCCTGACGCAGCAGCCTGGTCGTGCCTGGGAGCACGGGGAGGCTGTTGTGCTCTGCAGGAGTGGGACCCTTGGGTGGGGAAAAATTGCTCAGGGGGAGCGGGTGGGGAGAAACAAGGACTGAGCTGGTTGTGGACACCAGGCTGGCTTTGGCAGGGGGTCGCTGCCTCTACTGGAGGCTGTGCCTGTCCCTGCCATGCCACACACTGGATTGCTTCTGGGCAGCCTGAAACTCCAGTTCATGCAGGGGAGGGTGGCACAGCCCAAACTGCCCCCTGCCTGGTCCCTCTGGTCCTGGCGGTGCGGGAGCCGGGGTTCCCTGGGCAAGCAATGACTGCTGGGTGGGATCGTGGTCCAGGGCTGGGCTGCAGGATGCCCTAGACACAGGTGCAGTCCTGGGCCAGGATGTTGGGCACCGTCTCATACTTGAAGGAGTACCCGCCATCGGAGGTGGTGCGGACACGCAGGGAGCGCATGGTGCCGGGCAGGGCGGCACAGCAGAGCTGCACACCCAGGCGGTGGCTCAGCCCATGGCCCTCGGCAACGCTCCCATGGCAGTAATGGAAAACGAAGCTGCT
>NW_010429312.1:2732-2988 GCF_000710305.1 Buceros rhinoceros silvestris
CGGCTGAGGGGCCGGTGTAAAACCAGAGCTTGGCGGAGGTCACTGTTCGGCTCAGGGTGTGCGCCGAGGGTTGGAAGAGGTAGGTGAAAATCCCTTCTTCCTCCAGCAGCTTGTCCAGCTGTGTAGGCTTGCAGGGCACGTCTGCGGGGGCAGGGGGAAAGATGCTCAGCATGCGCACCCACAGAGAGGGTCCCCGATGCTGGGCGGGAGGTGGAATGTTGTGGAGGGTCCCTGGGGTGCTGGCAGGGGGCCCGGC
>NW_010429312.1:3218-3606 GCF_000710305.1 Buceros rhinoceros silvestris
GTGGTGGGCCCTGGGCTGATCCATTATTGCTGCTCCCGTCCCCCAGTGCCCTGCCTTGCATCCTGGCATCCTGCCCCATCATCTCTCAGTGTCCTGCCCCATATCTGGTCATCGTGCCCCATCCCACAGCATCCTGCCCTGTCCCTTAGTATCCCATCCTATTTTCCAGCATCTTCCCCATTCCCTAGCATCCCACCCTATCCCACCCTGCCTGCTCCTCATCTCCCCATCTCTCCGCATCCTGCCTGGCCCAGTCATTCTCCAGGCTCTCAGCACCCTCTTGTGCTGCCCGTGTCCCACGCTGCTTTGCTGGTCCCTGCCTGCCATACCTTTCCACCTCCAGGCTCTCCATCAAACCTCACCCATGCCCATGCCCCAGCCTGGTGTA
>NW_010429312.1:3810-4249 GCF_000710305.1 Buceros rhinoceros silvestris
GTGTTGCCCTGAGCCCCCACCTACTTCTCCACGCTGTCCTTTCCATCCCACGAGTATGTTCTCACCTGTGGAAGGGAAGAGGATCACCTGGGAGGTGTCTTCCATCTCCTCTGGCTCAACTTCGGTGTTTTCAATGACATCTCTCCGGTGCACCCTCCTCATTTCCTTCTGAGGCTCCTCCTGGAGAAGCGGGGGGCTCAGATGCTCCAGCACCCGAGCCCGCACCTTGTCCGCTGTCCTTTCCATCCCACGAGTATGTTCTCACCTGTGGAAGGGAAGAGGATCACCTGGGAGGTGTCTTCCATCTCCTCTGGCTCAACTTCGGTGTTTTCAATGACATCTCTCCGGTGCACCCTCCTCATTTCCTTCTGAGGCTCCTCCTGGAGAAGCGGGGGGCTCAGATGCTCCAGCACCCGAGCCCGCACCTTGTCCAGGATGA
>NW_010429313.1:0-12185 GCF_000710305.1 Buceros rhinoceros silvestris
GCTTGCTTGCTCTGCCTGCTGCCCGGGGGACTCCTCTGTGCCCTAATGAGGCGACCGTGCCTGTCTCGGCCGATCGTGGGGGCAGGGTGGCTCGCTCAGGGGCCAGCGGAGCTTCCCTGCTGGGTGCCCTGGCTGTGCTCCTTCCGCCCGGTGAGTATCAAGTAAGGTGTTCCCTCCTCTTGCCCGCTGCGCTCCCTCGCAGCGCCTGGACGTTTCCGGCATACCCAGCCACCACCTTCTGAGGAGCACTTTTACTTCTGGCCTTGACTGCAGTGGGGAAGAGGAGATAGCAAAAAGTTTCTTAGGGTGGCAGGCAAGTGGGAGGACAGACAGAGACCGCCTGTTCTTCCTTCGCTTTTACTCCACTGCCTTGCAGTGCTGTCCATGGTTGGTGCTTCCTGTCCTTCCCCCTCAGGAGGCTGCCGTGGTGGGACGGGGTGCCTGATCTTCAGACTGGTGGGAGTGGAACGGTACCTTGGCCAGGTTGGGTTCAGAAATGGAAGCTAAGCTGGAGCGGTGTGGTTAGTGCATCTTACCTCCTATCTGAGTGGATTCGCGTATCGGTTTTCACTGCTCCAAATGCAGCTTCATTATGTGTATGAGACTTCCTGGAGTCGATTGAGTCTCTGGCATATTGGGCTTGGGAGGTGTGTTGTTAGAGCTGTTGTCAAAGGAACTTAGCTCAAGGATCTGCTTGGACCAATAAGCAAACAAGAGTGGGTAAAGTACCTGGAAGCAGAAGCTGAGGGAACTTTTAAAGTCTTTGCACTTTGTTTAAGTGCTTGTGACTTTAAATTGGTTCTTGAAGTGCTGGAAAATACTTCTTACTTAAAGTGACACTTCCCAGAGCGTTGAGTGAACTCTCTTAATCTGCATTTGTGTTTTTATAGCAATGTAATTTGCAAGTGCTTGTCAGGAACTGCTGTATCTCCCGTTAATCCTCTGTCTGTGTTCTAATCGCCTCTCTATAAAAGGATTTTTTGAAGGCCGTTTTAACATCTGTTTCAGGAATAGTAATCAACTTTATTTTGGGGCTCTTTTGAGTGTACGTTTCATTTATAAATGATTCACACCAGCTGGTAGCTCTGTATTGAAACTGACTGTGCTACGGTGGGTTAGTATGCTTAGACTAAAGGTGGCAGGAAAGGAAGGGTGTTTGGCGCTGGAGACGTGCTTGGGAGCTGCGGTAACTAGTGTCACATCTTAGTAGGGTCATGAATTGGCTCAGGAATCCCTTTGGGTGTTGTGAATGCTGTCGAGATAAAGCTGTGGTAAGCTGGAGCATTAGTCTTTACATACAGCTGTTCTGGTGGCAGAGCTGGCACTTGGATTTGAGACCTGAAGACAGCATAATGTGCTGGAGGCTTGGGAACGGGCTAAACCCAATAAAGGCAGCTGTAACTAGCAGTGAGACAGTGAAAGCCCAACTCAAACCAGCTGATTGACTGCTGTTGAAGGTCAAAACTCTTTTTTTTTTTTTTTTTTTTTTTTTTTTTTTTTTTTGAGTTGGTGATCTTTCAAAATAGTTTAAAAAGCACATGTATCCAGTTAGCTGATGTTCTGCTTTGGTTGTACTTTTACCCCTGGAAAGCCAGTGGCCTAAATCCAATTTGTTACGTGTTTGTTGGAGACGGAACTGGGCATGGATGTTTGAGGTAATGCTGTTTCTCTTGAGGAAGGTGTTAGGAGTACTTTCAGGATGCAGGGGTGTCTGATTTGTGCTGTGTTGAGGTGCCTTTGGTAACTTCTGCTTTCCCTGTGTGCAAAACAAAGGCCACCCTGCAGGACTCTGTCTCAGAGCCAGCAGGATTTGTGTATAGCCCTGAGGGTTTCACAGAATTTTAGGTTTTAGAGGGAGAATGGGAAACAGCAGTAAAGTAGGAAATTAGGAGAAAATATGTCTTTCAGTTTAAACTAAAATGAGAGGAGCAACTGTAGAGCCTGTGAAAAGCAGTTGGTTCTGGCTAAGACAGATATCGGGCATCATAAACTTAATTGTGTGGAAAATCTACTTAGTCTTCTCTAGGGATCACAAGCACACGATTGTGCTTTTAAAGGATTGATGTATTTAAGCTTACAGGAACTGAAACTTTCAATGAGTCTAGAAAAGCTAGATGGAAGCTTTAGATAACACGATTATAACAACATTATTGCTACGCTGCTTGTCACTCTACCAGCCCAAATAAAAACAAATGAGCTCTATTCATTCTCCCACCCTTTCTGAGCTCCAGCGTAGGAGTTACCATTGGAATTGCATTCCCTGAATACATTTCCACAAAAAATTCCTGAGGGTTACTACTTTAGTCAGAAGTTCTGGGGCGGGGTGGGGGGGAAGCAGATAAGAGAAAGAAGACGGTAGGAGGAAGAGTGAACAACTAAAAAAGGTGTTTGAGCCCTAGAGTACCGGGATTGATAACAGCTCATTGGCTTATATATAGACATTTAAGTTAAATAATACGATGGGAGTGGCTGAGGGAGAGAGAAGATCCACAGCTGGGGAAGAATCTCTTTGGATGTCATTATGGATATAATATGTGGATGAATGGAGGGGCGAGACCTTTGTAGAAATGGAGACAGAAAGCTCTGGAGGTGTCTGCTGACACCTCAGTTCTGGGAGCCTGGCTTTGGCATGTGGTTTCAGGTTTGGTTCTAGCCACTTGTAGTTCCTGGATGCCTGTGTATTCTTCTTCTGCCTTGGTGATGAGCTGCTCAGTAGTAGCGTTGCTATCAGTGTGGTACAGGCAGTGCTCACATCTGCTGTGGTGAGCGCATGAAGAGTTTCAGTCTGGGTTTAAAAAAAAAAAGAAAGAAAGAAATACAGTCCGTTCTCTGTTCCCAGCTGGGATTTTTGAACACGTGGGGATGCTGAGCTGGCTGCAGTGTATGAACAGGCTCTGCTTTACTCGCTAGTAAACACTGTGGCAGAATGTTTGTGTAGGCTCTCAACTGGCTTTTGGAGGTGTTCATTCAGGATGTTTTAATGCTAATGTTTGTCTTCCTTGAAATTTTGTATCTGAGTCACCCAACTGTCTACTTAGAAAACGTGCCGGGCATTCATTTGCACCTTGAGTGGTTGTTGTGCCAGCAGAGGCATGGCACAAACTTTCATTGAAAGACTCGTGCAGAAATCCTGCATTTCTCCTGAGTAGTAGAAAATGTCCCTTCACATTTTCTGTGAATCTTCTGAATATAGACCTGCCCTTCTCCGGGTTTATTTTGAACAGGGATTTTTGCGTAAAATCAGTCAGGAAAAATTCCCTTTCAGCTCCATGTATGTAAATAAGATACATGAGATGACCATGAAATGTCTCTAACAGCAGGTGTTGTTACTGGCTGTGGATGGTGTCATGCTCATGTTAGTGAGGATTTTTCTAGTATGTGTGTGAATATTTTTCTCATGTATGTTGGGTGAATCCCATTGGCAGGTTCCAATGTCATGGATGTTTCTTGAGAGAAAAAGGTAGTGTCTGCCTTACTTTGAATTTGTGTAAGCTTGCACTTGAAGCATGAAATTAATGTGTGCTTAAGGGCAAGTGGAGCAACTGATAGCTGGCTAAAGCATGTGTGACCTCCTGGGAGCTCTGTGGGCACAGACAGGCAGCAGCATGGCTCTCTTACATCTATGAATGAAGTACAAGGTACTACTTAATAAGCAGCTTAAGAGAGACTGTCCTAACGAGTCAGATCAGAAAGTAAGACCTTTGCATTTCAAATAGGTGAAACAAAAAGACTAATCTAAGGAAGAGATCCATATCCAGATCATCTTCATGCAGCTTTAGTTCCTCCCCCGGTCATTTTTTTGTTTATCTGTCAGGTTGTGGGAAGGGTTTGGGTGAACCTTGGATAAAATGTTTGGGCTGAAGTTTTCTTCTCTCCCTCCCAGCCTGTGCCAACAGCGCTGGCTCAGGTTGACCGTGAAAAGATCTACCAGTGGATCAATGAGCTGTCCAGCCCTGAGACTCGGGAGAACGCATTGCTGGAGCTGAGCAAGAAGCGTGAGTCTGTGCCTGACCTTGCCCCGATGCTGTGGCACTCGTTTGGCACGATTGCAGCTCTCCTTCAGGTGGGTGGGACTGGCAGTGCCTTTGTCTTGTGGTGCAGCACCAGCACATTGCAGAGCTTGTGCGTGCATGGGCAGATCTGGGGAGGCACCGCTGGGGTCCCTTACTGCTGTTGCTGGGAGCATGATGTACGTTGGATCATGTGGTGAGGGAAGCAGGTGTGGTAAGCCCATTGTCCGTTAATCGTCACTAGCAAGGTGATGTGTGCAGAGCCTGCAAGGTTTCTAATTAGTTGACGTAGTTGGAAGGGGAACAGGCAACTTCTTGGGTGTGTGAACACCCTGTGGGTCACGTTCTGCTTATTTTCATACAATGTCATAGCAGAGCCACCACACTCTTACTTCTGAGAACTCTGGTTTGATTTGTTTTGTGTGAGCTTGAGCACTTCCTGGTCAGAAGGTTGCCCTTGCAGGGAGCGTGCTGGAAGGGCAGCATGGGAATGCTGCTCATTGCTCCAGACATCCTTGCAAGGGAACATACCTGCATTTCACGTGAAACCGAGTCACTCAGCTTATCTCTGGGCAAACTACTGTACGGCTGATGACTGGCTGTCTCTCGGTGCCAAATCCAGAAATTCCTTTTGAAGAAGGAGAGAAGAGTACAGGACTGGCAATGTCAAACTGTTTTGGAGTGGCCTGAAACAAGCGAAGAAAATTAGGAGGGAGCTATAGTTGGAAGCAGACAGATTTCTGAATTGGATTCCTCACCCTCAGCTGCTTCCCCTTCATTGAGTTAGAAGAGGATCAGCAGCTACAGTATGAATAGAGTGGGTGTGTTGTGCCTCTAAGGCACAGGAACAATGCTCCTCTTCGATCTGGAAGTTCGAAACAAAGCGGTCCCTACACTAGTAAGGAGCCAGGAAATCAAATGAAACTTTTTTTTTTTTAACTGAAATTGAGGTTTGAATACATTCCTGTGGCTCCTTGTCAAATCGATTCTGACCCAGCTCTGCCCTTGCCTGGGCAGCATGGTGGCTGCCATGTCACTTTAAAGTGACACTTGCTGAAAGCAGACTGTCATCTCCTGTCACCGTAGTTCCTTGCTGAGCAAGTGCTTTGGTGCGGCTTTCTGATGTTTTTCACCTTTAACTTGTCTTCATCTGTTAATTTCTAGGAAATTGTAAATATTTATCCATCAATCAACCCTCCAACTTTGACAGCCCATCAGTCCAACAGGGTCTGCAATGCTTTAGCTCTGCTGCAGTGTGTTGCATCGCATCCTGAAACGAGGTGAGTGTTTCCAAGGGTGTGAGTTTTCTGAGGTGTTGGTGTTGACAGCTCAGCCTGTCTGTTTGACTCCAGAAGCACATAAGCTCCTTTCTTCTTTTTTACCAAAAGAAGTGGAACTGAGGATAGAGCTGGAAAATAGGCAGCTGCCTGTTATTTTCACTGCATGGCATGGATTATCAGGGTGACAGCTTTATGGTGGTCTGAAATGCATTGCATTCCCTGGATCATCCTGAGATCCTGCCAATTCACAAAATGTTGGGTTGCAGCAGCTCCTGGCTGCTCAGCTAGAGATAAGGGTGCCTTTGTGCTGAGTGCTGTGTGCAGGATTGTTGTTTTAATGAGCTTACAGTTATTTAGTCCAGCAGCTTACAGTTATTTAGACCAGCTGTCCAAAGGGTGGAATGAGCAGGACTATCCTTTCCAGAGACTGCGTGTGGCCAGTGAGCAGTAGCAGACTCCATGTCTGGAGTCCTCAGCCAGTATCTGACTTCAGGTTTTCTCAGTCCACGTCCAGCCCATGTCAGCAGGGGAAAAGATGTTGATTCAGCCAAAATCAGTAGGTAAAACTCAGAAGAACTCCCCAGAGGTCGGTGATCTCATACTTACATTACTGCTGAGAAGAAAGTGCTGCACAGCTGAAGTTGTTTTTCAACTGCTGTAAAGTAGTGTTAAAGAGCAACCCTCCTGGTGGTTATATCCAGAGAAATAGAGTAGTTTTACACCACACAGCTTTACATTTAAAGTTTGAAAACTGAAAAACGGGGGAAGAATGTTGGATGATTGTGCAAGAGAGCTTCCCACGGCTAGCAGAGCAATCTCCAGGTTTCTTCCTGCAGTCTGTGTTTTTCATCATTGACAGAAGACAATGATTGGGGAAAGGTGGCTGCGCACATTTAACCTGTGGGAATGCCTAGAGATTAGCCAGTCTGAATTTCTGTCACGCAGAGGCTTTGCACATGCATTGCGGCCCTGCCCATGGGAGCTTGCAAAGTGAAACGCAGCACTGAATGTACATAGCAGAAGGTCTGGGTGTCAGGAAGAGGTAATAAAAAATGACGGGACATGCTCTGTTCCTGGTCAGTGGAGCAGTGATGCAGGTAACTGACAGTTTAGGTGTTGGGTTTTGTGCTGTGCCTGCTGCAGAATTTACTTCACGCTTTTCCATGGGAGAATGAACTGTTACTCTGCTGAGGAGCAGCAGCAACGGAGTCTGTTAGGAGTAGTCTGAGGCTCTGCTTCGTACCGCCGGATTGTGTTTTCCTTGTCTGTCACCTTGGGTGTTCTCCTTTTCCTACAGGTCAGCTTTTCTGGCAGCTCATATCCCTCTCTTCCTGTACCCCTTCTTACACACCGTTAGCAAGACTCGTCCATTTGAGTACCTGCGGCTCACGAGCCTCGGAGTGATTGGTAAGCAGCCAGACTAATGCTGGAGCACTGGTTTCTTAGCAAGTTGGGTGCAGTTCATGCTGTGGGTATAGAGACCTGCATGACCAAAATCATAGGTCTTTTTTTTATTGGGATCTTCTGAGACCTGTAGTGTTAACAGGAGGAGCTGCTCCTTTTCCATGGGTTGTGGAGGCAGGTTCCTCTTACTGTGTAGGAACTGGGCTTTTTGCTAATAGGAAAACACTGAAGCCTGGGTGCGTTGCCAAAAATGTGTTTCCTGTTAGTACAAGCACCTGCAGACTTGTGCCTTCACCCTCAGCCCAGCCAGCTAGACACTGGGGTGGGTGGGTGCAGACTGGGCTTTCTTCGGCTTTTTGACATGGATTGATCTGTGTGTATTTGTCCTGTCTTCCCCTTATTGTTTTTTTTTTTTTTTTCTTCTTCCTGCCCAAAACATTTCTCTCTCTATGCATAAAGTAAAAGGGTTTTAAAATGTATTTTTCCTGTCTTCCCCTTTTTGTTTTTTTTTTTTTTTCTTCTTCCTGCCCAAAACATTTCTCTCTCTATGCATAAAGTAAAAGGGTTTTAAAATGCATTTCTTCTTCCCAGAGGTTGCTGTGGGTGGCATGATCCTCTTGTGTTTGTGTTACCACTGAGGAGAGCCAAAAACACGTCCCCTTTCTGAAAAACAAACAACCCCCAAACCCAGCTTGGTTACTTTTATGCTGCCAAAATGATTTCTTCTCCAGCCGTGTGCTGCAGCGTATTTAGGGTGACAGTTGCTCTGCCTTCCATTCAGGCTTAATACATAGTTCCTCGGGAGGACACGCACTCTTAGAAAGGTGAGGTTTTTTAAAACCATTTACCATTTATTGATTTTTGGTTCTTGTTTTTCCTTCAAGGGGCCTTGGTGAAAACAGATGAGCAAGAAGTGATAAATTTCTTATTGACAACAGAAATTATCCCTCTGTGCTTACGCATTATGGAATCTGGCAGTGAACTCTCCAAAACGGTACCTATTCTTTTTGTCTTAATTAAGACTTGTTGTTTATCTCTGGCTGACCAGGCGGCTGGTAACCTGCAGAGTTGGCTTGTGTCCTGTTGCAAATGCCAAAGCAGCTCTGGGTGGAGTTTTTACCTCCTCAGAAAAACCTGAACAAACCCAAACCACCAGACTAAGCTGGAGTTCCTGAGCTTTGTGGTTTTACTGGGAGAGCTCTTGCTGCTCTCAACACCCATTCCCTCCTCTGCAGCCCTTTAGGGTAACTTTCAGGGCTGAACTCGATGAGCTTTCCCTTCCTTGGCCTGAGAGAACAAGTGCTGTAGCTAGGCAGCGCAGAGGTTCGTGGCAGCTGTCAGCAGTTGTTATGGGAATATTCACTGCACTGCACCTTCTCTGAGCAGGGGCCCCTTTCCGCCTTGGGCTCAGATCTGTGATCAGACTGGTTTGATGACCCAGGTAGGATGCTCACAAGTTTTAGTCAGTGTGTGTTTCTCTGGTGAAGCCTGCTGACATAGGTGGCTGAGGTTCTTTCAGAAAGTCGTGATGGACCAGTTAGAGGCTCAGTGGCTCATGATGGACCAGTTAGCTCAAGGTGAAAACTGAAATCAGCTTGTCATCCAGATAACAGGGCCAAGGGACACGACACATCCTTCTTCTGCTTCTTCCTCTGTGACCAGAGTAGTGTGGCCGTAATCCTGAGGCTGTCCTGAGTGGTCTGGCAGTATTTGCTGTCATGTTGTGCACTCTGCCTTGTGTCCATCTCTTTTCTTTAGCCAGAGATGCCAAGCATTGTGCAGTGCCCCACATTTTCTTTTAATTTGCCCTAAGTAAAGTATTTGCTGCCTGCTGAAAGGCTTTTCAGCTATGGATCTGTCTTGAACAGGACATGGCACAAAGGCTGTCCCTGTTCAGGATAGATATGTTGTTTATATGCTTTGTTTTCTGATTTGTTCCCATTGTAGGTTGCCACATTTATTCTTCAGAAAATCCTCCTGGATGACACAGGACTGGCATATATCTGTCAGACATATGAGCGGTTTTCCCATGTTGCCATGATACTGGTACGGTTTTGTTTCCTCTCTTTAAAAAAGCTTCAGCAGCCAGCTGCTTCAGCAGCTCTTTACTGTCTCTGACTGGAGCACAGGATGGGGGAGGCAAATTGTTCTGGGGCATGTTGCTTGTGACACTGTAGCTCTCTGCTTCCGCACTTTTCTGCGTGTCTCTGGTTCGTGTGTCAAGAGAGCACCTATTAGTTGTAATATTCTAAGTCCCGAAGATAAACCGGGTAAACATCTCCAGAGAGTTTTCAGGGTTGTTGATTGGATGTGAATTGATTTAATAGTAAGTAAGTGATCACATGATTCAGACCTTGGATCCATTTCCCATCTCTGTCTCCACAACAGGTTCAAAGAGCAGCAGGTTGAGCAAAGGAGTAAGAGCAGGGCAAGTGTACGTGATGCTTCTCGTAACAGTCTTGCAGCTATTTTCAGCTTTGGATTTCTGGGACCATTTGTGGGTTTTCTATGCAGAAACGCCCAGTGTTTATCCTGTCCTCCCCTTGAACCCATAGAAACTTTTTGCATCCACACTGGCCTTTACCGAGGAATTTCAGAGGTTTCCTGTTCACTGGGCAGCCTCCTTTTTTCTTCCTCTTTGAACCTGGCTCTTGCTACTATCTGCTGTTCATGACTCTAATTCTTGTGTTGGAACACAGAGAGAGCAGACAATATTTTGTCCATTCCCTGTCCCCTGTGAAGAAGTTTGGGTATCATAACTCGTTCATCCCAGAAATAATAGCCATGACTTAAGCTTTATGACCTTTGAGCTCGCTGAGGGAATGCGTGTCTGCCCTGGAATAGCTCTTGTCCCGCTTTTGTGTTGGTTGGTGGCTTTTTAAAGAGCAGTCTCAGGAGAAGAAAATGCAGCATTAAGTTAAGCACTTTGCAGTGCTGGTTCTGTGCCTGAATGTTGATGCTTTCATTGGGAATATTTATTCCCAGTCTGTTTACCCAAATGTTACTTCCTAATTCACTTACAGCAAAATATGAAGGATTGTGAGCGAATGTCTATCCAGTGTGACATGATATTTGCATCAAGAAAAGTATCGGCTATGATGAAAGTACATCTGGCTCGGGGGCAAAGTGAAGGACGCAATTAGAAACCGTGGGGTAGGGGAAGGAAGGAGACCAAGAAGAATCCGAGGCTGGGAGTGGTATGAACATGGAAGGATGTGGGTGTGTAAAGCTGTGTTAGCATGGAAGAAATTCCAGCTGTGGTATAACCCCTCCACTGGGTGTTATAGCACCCACGTGGTTAATATTCCATAGGGCTACGGAGAAAGATGAAAATGTTCATAGACATTTCTGTTCTCTATTTCAAAAATCGGGATAGTGTACTCCTGTCTCATGAGGGTGATGATTTTCTTCCTCGTCTGCTGGTAACTGAGACATTACACAAGTATTAGATGCTTTTAGAAGAGCAAGTTAGTATTTCCCATCCAGGAGCGGTCTGAGGAGCTCTCTGACTGGTTTTTGATTTCAAAGAAATCAACTCAACTTGTTGGTCAGGTCTGTTGGACTCCTAAATATGAGGAAGCAGACTGTTAAACTCCTTCAGAGCAGGCGTGTGAAGGCACCTGCACTGTTCACTAGGCTGGGTGTGGTCAGAGGTGCAACCTGTATATAGGGTAGGAAGGGGAGGCTGGGCCAGGGAGATCTGCCCTGGCTTGCTTCCCAGTAATGGCTTAATGGGGGATGCAGCAGAAAGAGAAAATCCAGCTCTTGGGTGCATGGTAAGACCAGATGTGGATCTTGCAGTAGGTGGGGTGGGTGAGCCCAGTCCTTTGGTATGGCTAACGTTTTAAAAGGGCGTTGGAATGAAGCATTTGGGACACATTTGCCTTTCGCCACGAGGGGAAACCCCAGGTTCTCTTTAATCTAGCCGAGCTGGACCTCTAACAGTCCTGGGGAGGTAAAAGCCTCCCCAGAGATGAGACACGCTGCTGGAAGAATCCTTTCCGAGTTGCGGCAGGCAGAGCGCTGGGCTCCATGCAGGGTTGTCTAGATGAAGGGGAATGGGGCTGTGATGTGTGGGAAGCCAGTGTGAGAGATTTGATCGTTTTTCCCAATTTCTGCTGATTGTGAAGCCATTCTCACAAATACATTAATTGGTGGCACTGGCCTCTGTCAAACAGGGTAAAATGGTCCTGCAGCTCTCCAAGGAGCCGTCGGCACGGCTGCTGAAACATGTCGTCCGCTGCTACCTTCGCCTTTCTGATAACCCCAGGTAAACATTTTAGGAGTTTGGGCAGGGGCTTCTCCCGTTCCCTTGGAAGCGCAGTTCTTATCCACAGTGTCCACCTGGGGAGAGTCACGGTTCCTTCTCTATCCTGATGTCAGCCTCAGGCTCAGCGTGGAGAAGGGGTGGGTGGGGTTTTTTGTTCGGTTGTTTTTATTGCTAGTCCCAAGAGCTTTTATGACATGTGGAAGAAACAGTGAATGTTTGTGGCTTGTGCAGATTCAAGCTATGCAGCTTACGACTGCCTGAGCTCAAATGTGGCTTGGATGAGGTACAAGGGAGGGACTGAGGTGGAAGGTGCGCTGTGCTCTCCCTCTTTGGCATCTTGTGGGCTGTGAGCAGTAGAAGCCAATAGATGAAATTCAGCCAAGGGGATACAGACTGATGTCATGCTGATCAGCAGCTCTGCCCAAAGCCACTGGGTCTGTATTTGTTGTCTTGGCATTTCCTGGCATTTCATTGCTCTTGACTGATGAGTGTCAGGGCACAGGGGTTGGCTCAGTGGGGTCTGGCGTGAGGGACGGGAGCTGTGCTGGCTGGCAGAGCGCTGCGTTCTGCAGTGCTGCTGCTCGGTGCTTTCCTTGGCTGGCCCTACCAGGGAGACTTCCAAGCAAAGGAGCACCATGTCCCCAGTGGGGTTTACTCCCCTCTTGCCCCTGTGAGTTTATTTGTTGGGCCCCGTTTCTTGTCTCTTGATGTAGGGCACGTGAAGCTCTCAGGCAGTGCCTTCCTGACCAGCTGAAGGACACCACCTTCGCCCAGGTCCTGAAGGATGACACCACCACAAAGCGCTGGCTGGCTCAGCTTGTCAAGAACCTGCAGGAGGGTCAGGTCACTGACCCACGGGGCATCCCTCTTCCTCCGCAATGACTGCTGGGGGAGGTGGGGGACCAGGGAAGAAACAGCTCAGGTTTACAAAGAACCAGGAACAGGTGACCTCTTCTGCAACAAACTGGGCACGCCAGCTGGCTGCCGGCCTGTCGGACCATCCCACCCAGCCAAAGGGCTGCTCTGTAGCAATGCAGCATGCCTCTGGGGATCGCAACACCAGCAAATGCTGATATTACAGCTTAAAAAAAAAAAAATCAATAAAAACCATCTGTAAAGATCCCCATCTCTCCAGGAGGCTTGGCTGGTATCTCTCTCCCCACCGCCGGGCAGGGAGTAGTGTGGATGTCCGCTCTTACAGCTAGCTCAACCCCCGCCCCA
>NW_010429313.1:12273-13704 GCF_000710305.1 Buceros rhinoceros silvestris
TCCAGCTAGCTCAACCTCCGCCCGAGCAGTGTATGACATGGGGTGTGCGTGCCACGTCCCTCCAGTTCCTTGTTGCTTCTTGTTTACACATCTGTTTAGACAAGTGAGCTGAATAAAAGCCGATCCAGTTGTTTTATCCCCTGTTTAGACTGCTCCTCAGCTGCAGGTAGCCCGGGGGCAGCTTTCTTCCCTGCCAGCACATCCTTGCTCCTGGCTCTGCACCCAGCTGACGCAGCGAGCTTCTCCCTTTCCCTTGGCGCAGAGGCAGTGGCTGGAGCCGGGCCACCGCGGTGCTCGCTCCAGGAGGAGGGGTGGATCACTTGCAGTGAACCCACGTGTCATCAGCTTGTATCCCAGGGCTCTGAGGGAGAAGAAGACAGCAGGACTATGGCTCTTGTGCTGTAAATCGTGCACTCCTGCAGCTTCACCAACACCAGGGGCTGATGTGTGCTGGCCTCCCGTCCAGTGCAGCTCTTGCCTGGGGGGGGCCACTGGCTGGATCCTCAAATCGAGCTCAGCGTTGGGGAACCCGACCTGTGGTGGTGGGCAGGCCACTGACCGATGATTCCCTGCCGTGGGACAGCTGGGAGTGACATCCCACGGGCTCCAGGTATGCCAGCTGCTGCCTCAGTCCTGGACCTCCCTCCCTTTCCCCCCGCTCCTGCAGCTCATCTCTGCCAGTCGGGTGCATCCATTTCAGCTTTCAGACCGGCCTTGGCATCTGCCTCGGCCCCACCGCAGTTCACCTGGACCAGCAGCCGCTTACCTGCCTTGCCTGTGCCGAGGGGTTAGTGGGCCGTGGGCTCTCTGAAGCAGCCAAGGAGCTTGCTGGCTCTGCTGCAGCAGAGCCTGCTCTTCCTGCTCTTGCCTGCAGGCGAGCCTGGGCAGCTTTCTCCCCCTCCTTGAGTAGCCCATTTTGCTGATCATCTGCAGTGTCGTGCCAACAGTGTCTTAAATCCCATCTCTTAAATCCCTTCCCTCCTCCCCTTGCAGCCTTGCGTAACAGGGGCAGAGCGCAGTCTCTTCCTTGCCCGCGGGGTCCGGTTTTATAACCATTGCCTTTTCCCTCCCCTCCACCCTGACCTTGATAGGGTGTGAAAATGCTTCTGTTTGGTTGGTTGTTCGGGGTTTTTTTGTAAGTTCAGGTTAATAAATAATAAAACCCCAGCCAGCACAGATTGCCTCCGGTCTGGTCTCTTGGGGAGGGCAAGCGGCAAGGCGGGGGGGATTTATTGCAGGCAGGAGGAAGTGGGGGGCAGCTCTGCCTGCTTTGGGGACGTGAGCTGGGGGGAGAGCGTGTGGACTTTCCTGGTGGGAGCTGGCCGCATCCCTGTGGTACCCCATCTCTCCCAGAGCAGGTAGGGCAGAGGGGTTTTAGGGAGGAGGTGCTGCTCTCCTTTGCTTTGCAGGAAGGCAGCCAGCGCTCTTCCC
>NW_010429313.1:13875-14217 GCF_000710305.1 Buceros rhinoceros silvestris
GGCTGCCCTCCTGCAGCGTGTTTGCGAGTGCTGCTGCCCTCACCCAGGGTGCGGGTCTGTTAGAGCATCGCCCACCTGAAGTTTGGTCCCTGTCCTGCAGCCCTTGCATCCAACTTGTCCTGTCCTAAGGGTGCCCTAGCTTGGATCCATGTTGGGGTTTTTTACCCCGGGATGTTCAAACCGTACCCTGCTCTTCGGGTCCTGCATCTCTCCCAGCCCGAGGGTCCTGGCCCTGGGTGTGCCCATGGGCCACCGTGTCCTGGGAATAGGGCAGGGACACACTGGGATTGCTCTGTGAGGGAGGCGGGGGTGTGCTGGGTGCAGGTGGGCCTGGGGAGGGCC
>NW_010429314.1:0-223 GCF_000710305.1 Buceros rhinoceros silvestris
GCGACCCGGGACCCCCAGCCAGGACCACAGGAGTCACCCCGGACCCCCGCTGAGGACCCCAGGGGTGACCCGGGACCCCCACCCAGGACACCGGCGCCCAGCCCAGGACCTCCACCCGGAGCAGCGCCCCCAGCGTGGTCTACAGCCCCCCCTAGCAGGAGCCCACCGGCACCCACCGGCACCCACCACCATGAACAACAACTACGAGGCTCAGACGGGCGAG
>NW_010429314.1:428-670 GCF_000710305.1 Buceros rhinoceros silvestris
AGATCCAGCAAAACACCTTCACCCGTTGGTGCAACGAGCACCTCAAGTGCGTCCACAAGCGCATCGGGGACCTGCAGCGGGACCTGAGCGATGGGCTGCGCCTCATCGCCCTCCTGGAGGTCCTCAGCCAGAAGAAGATGGGTCGCAAGTACCACCCGCGCCCCAACTTCCGCCAGATGAAGCTGGAGAATGTCTCGGTGGCCTTGGAGTTCCTGGAGAGGGAACACATCAAGCTGGTGTCC
>NW_010429315.1:0-521 GCF_000710305.1 Buceros rhinoceros silvestris
CAGGAGAAGGCCCTGAGAAGCCCGGTGCCTTCCACGGATCCCCCGCGCTGTCACCCTAATGCCGTCAGTCGCAGTCCTGCAGTACAATAAAGGCGGTGTGTGCGGTTTGTGCCACAGCAAAGATGTGGAGGGTGATCCCGCATGGTGGAGAAATGTCGGTCACCTGTGTTTTACGATGCGCAGAGCGTGTAGCAAACAGCCCCTCGCTAGCTGTGCTCTGATTCCAGATCCCTGCGTTTAAAATGCTAATGGTTCCTCTGGCCTCCCTGGGAACACGGATCCTCAGCATGGTTTGTAATTTAGAGTTTTTGAACACCCCGTGGCATGAGAACTGGCAAATAAGGTACGAAGGTTTGCTCTTTCTGGTGTTCGTGGACACGTCCCTGTTGGCCACCTCCGGCACATGCCATCAGCTGTGGATTATGAGGCGGGTTCTGCGGGGCAGCTGCCAGCAGCCACTGTGGTGTTGGGTGATGCTGGCTCCACCCGCCCTGCCAAAACCCAGGCCTATTTCTTGATTT
>NW_010429315.1:620-994 GCF_000710305.1 Buceros rhinoceros silvestris
CACTGTGGTGTTGGGTGATGCTGGCTCCACCTGCACTGCCAAACACCAGGCCTATTTCTTGATTTTCCGAGATCCATCAGCTTTTCCCAAAAGCTGCTGTGCTTTCTGCAAACCCTGCTTCTTGTAACGCTCCTCAGTTGATAGAGTGAGAAACACGCTGCTTTGGGAGCAGGGTTTGGCACCGCGGTGGCCTCCCCTAACATCCTCACGTGTTTATTCCTTAATAACCCCAGAGATGGAGCAGTTACAGTCGATTTTCTGTCCTCTCTGTACAGGTTACGGTATCAGACGGTTTGACACGCTCTCGGTTCACTGTTTTATATACCTAGTGACGAGCGAATCCTGCCAAGCCTTTCCAGCGTGCATCCTGCTGA
>NW_010429316.1:0-8985 GCF_000710305.1 Buceros rhinoceros silvestris
GAATATTTGTGACATATGATTTACCCCTACACTGGTTTACATTTACTCATAATACTTTATGAAATATGACAGGAAGTGAACCTCTCTCAGAATCTCTCAGATTGCATCCCAATCCATAATCCTTGGCCTGGTGTGAAACCACTTCAGGCAACTCAGTAAAATCTGGACTGGTCCCGTAAGTCGAATTTCCAGAGCAAACTGTCTGGAACACGAACTAATTGCTTAAGTTGTACCCTGATATTTACAGCCAATTTTTTTGAAGAGTTAATAATTTTTGTTGTTGTCTCACAAGTAAGTGGTGGTGTTTGCTTGGTTTTTAATAATTTTTAGTTCCTTGGGAAACTGATACAAGTAAAACAAAAATGTCGTTGTTGAATTTATGGTCCTTTAAACAGTATCAAGCCTCTTTGGTCCAGAATTATACTTGTAATTCACAGAAAGTAGTTAATGTGATGCTTGTGGGTAGAACAAACAATGTGGACTTCACAAGAATGACTTCTCCGTATTTCATTTTTCCTGGCAGAGATATGCACCACTCATTTGTTTATCTGAACTGCTAGATACCACCACACGTTCTTCACCTGCCTAGTTTGAAGAACACTACACTGTTTTATAGAATCAAAGTATCTTTTAGGTTGGAAAAGATTTTTGACATCATTGAGTCCAACCATCAACCTAACACTGACAAGCCACTAAACTATGTCCCTAAGTACCATATCTATGTGTCCTTTAAATACCTCCAGGCATCCTGACTCAACTGCTTCACTGGGCAGCCTGTTCCAATCCTTCACAACCCTTTCTGTAAAGAAATTTTTCCTAGTATCCAATCTAAACCTCTCCTGCTGCAACCTGAGGCTCTTGTCCTTGCACTTGTTACTTGGGAGGTGAGTCTGACCTCCATCCCACTACAACCCCCTTTCAGGTAGTAAGAGAGAGTGATAAGGTCTCACCTCTGCCTCTTTTTCTCTGGACTTAACAACCTCAGTTCTCTCAGCTTCTCCTTGATTGTCCTCTAGACCCTTCACCAGCTTCATTGCTGTTCTTTGGTTAATCTTCAGCACCTCAATGTCTTTTAGTGAGTGGCCCAAAACTGAACACAGTATTTGAGAACAAAGTATTATGAGAATTAGGGCTTTGCTTTGTCAGACAGGAGGAAGACATTGAACGACAATAGTGAATGGCAGGGAGTAGAGAGCAGCTTAGATCAATGAACAATTTAAGTGGACTAGTTGACAAGCAAAAGTTGTCCTTCTGCTTTGTAAACTTAACTTACAAAGATACTTTTTCCTTTTTTAAGCTGTCCAAAGTGGTTTTAATTTAGGACTAGGTTTGTTTGTGATGTGACAAACTGTGTATGGATTTTTGTCACTGTGTTCAGAAAACATAAAATATCTTTACATGTGTAATAGCATTGAGTGGCATCTGTTCAGTTCAAGACAGCATATTGGGTTGGATACATGGATATTTAATTGTAATTTCTAGGAAGAACAGACAGTTTACTGTTATTAAATTGTGAAATTTCATGGAATGATTGAGAAACTTGTGGGGGAATAGAATGTCTCAGTTTTTACAAAACTTTTGTGTTGTCCATGCAATAAGAAATGCTTTGTTTGGTTTTTTCCTCCCATGTTCAGATACTGTAAACAGCCTATTGAAGTTTCTACTGTCATGGGAGCCTAATTTGTTTCCCACAGAGTAGCTATGTGATGAACTTGTGTCCCCAGAGCTCATTTACTGTAGACAGACAGGCAGACAGTCAAACGCTTTACTGGATGGATGGAAGTAGTATACCTCTGCCTGTGGATAGAATCAAGCAGTTTGTGCTTTTCATTATCAACGGAGAGGCCAAAACTAAGCAGCTCTAAGTAAACCCATTGACTACATGCAACCTACTTTTTGTTTTGCGTGTTTCTGCTGTGAATGGTGGTTTCACCTATGCAATGGAGAAAGGAAAGGAAATAGAATGCAAGGCAACCAAATTAAAACCAGGGCCCTTGGGTTGCAATTTGTATTCAAGACTGCAGTTTACTATTCAGTCTCTCTTTATTTCCTCTGATGCAGTTTGCTGAACTAGGGAATTATAAAATGAATCACAGTATAACAATACTAAAATACAGCATATGACCTAAGGTGGACATTACCTGAGCATCAGCATAGAATAAACTACGTCCAGTTTAGACTTTGACTTTTCTTCTCTTTTTTATTAAAGTCCATATGAGTCCATTTAACAGTCAATTTGTTGCTTCTCTCATATCTGGTGAAAAACAATTTGTGTCAAAAAAAGACAAATAATTGCTAAAAGAAGATCCCATTTTGTTTACTTGATTGAACTATTACATTTTGCTCTGCAGTGGTAGCTACAAAGTATTTGGATATATTTCAGGTTCTAGTGGTTCACATTCAAAGTAGGGAATAGATATGATTTTAAGAAATGTTAGCTTAAGGCTTAGCATCACATATGAAGCCAATGACAGAACTGTGGGAATATAGGTCTTTTTGGTCTCAGAGCATTGATATAAGAGTAACAATTTCTTAATGAGTGAAAGATATGATACACCATAGCTGCAAAATGCTGAGAGAACCTTGACTGAAAGAGCAAGTCAATGAACGGGTTTATCTTTTAAGGGAATAAGTTTTCTTTTATTAATTCATTTACATAAGCAGATAGCATATTAATCTGTAGCTGTAATAAAGCAGCATTCTTTGTTCAGAAGAATAATGTCTGAAGCTGCTGACATGTTTAATATGTTAAGAATGCCTTTGCCTAGGTTACATTTGTGATTTGGCCTGAGGGAATGCAGATATTCATTCGAGGTAAAAAAGAATTAATTAGTCAATTATTTTGTTTTTGTACCTGAAAGGAGTGACACGTATCCAATCTGGCACAAACCAAAAACATGCACAGAGCCACGTGCTATATCATATGCAAAGGAAAAAAACAAATGGTAATGTCTTTTTTTTTTAGGGTTAGAAAAATTTCTATTGACTCATCTGGGAAGAAGGTCCCAGGACTTATAATCATCTAGCTTTGTTCAGTATACCGTGAAAATGAGGCTATATAAATGAAATCACGATTTGTGGAAGTACTTTGAACACAAGGAGTACATAAATTTATCATAGGGCTCTTAGATAAAACTAAAATAATTTCTTTGTAATTTCTTCCCAAAGTATTCAGATGAAATCCAGTGCCTATTTCAGTCTTTCTTACAACGAGGTTTTTGGCAGCATCTGATAGTGTGTTTTGCTTCACAGATTTTAAAGAGAAGCTTCTTGACAGCTCTACTTTTCTATGGTGATTTTTGTTGTCTTTCTGTTTATAGAACTTTTATTACAGTATTTTTGGTTCTTTTAACTAATCAAGAAATTCTTAGTTATGTTAGGAATCAGGTGGTCTAGTAGCATCATTTTTATTAACTCTAGCACCACTTTTCACTGGTAAAATTCTGAGGAATGACTGTCTTTGAACTTGGAAACGTATCTGAAACTAAGTTTCATGTCATAGGCCTTCTTCAGTACCCTCGAACTCTGGAGAAGTCTAATCTCCATTAGGGACTCAGTTTTAAGTTTGTTTTCCTATGGAAACAAAGTTTACATGACATATTCTTTTCCTAGTGTTTTCTTTCTGTACTCTCCTCCCTGTATGAACAAATTCAGGATGTTTGTGAAAGTAGGAGGCAATTCCTCTTTGAAGGAAAGGCTCCTTTAAAAGATTTCCCCTTATTAGACATGGGAGAATTCACATGGAGCAGCTTTTCATGTGTGTGGGACTTTGCAATGTTTCTTCCCACATGGGTTCTTTGATCTATAACGAGGAGTGAAGTCACACTTAGTAGAGTTCTGTTAAAAAGTCATTCAACTGATTTATTGAAAGCAAGCCTTCATTTATTCTGATGTTCACACAACTGTTGTTTATCTCAGAGCTCTTCAGGCACACAAGGTTGTGCTGGAAATGTTTTTTTCTCAGTGTTCCTGATGAGCATTGTATTTACCTTATGCTTACAAGCATTCAGGCCTCATTGCTTTGTCGGTCTGCTTAGAGATGCTTTGTTTGGTGGTTATTCTTACACTCACGTTCAGACTTCATGCAAATATGGTGACAGCATGTTTCAGTCTAAGAATTTAGAATCTCCCATGGCAGCCTGGCTGCTAAAGTGCTCCCCTGGAACAGGAGAGCATCAAGTTTGCTTTGCCACTTGAAAGCATTCAAATGTAATTTGTGATAATTTGTAAGCTGTTTGCTAGGGCAGACGGAGGTCAGGAATCTGGATTTGATAGACTATAAATCTTATGTTCTGGTCTGTCCTACTTTGCAGTTCCTAATGAATCAAATTCCTGAATGTCATCACACCTGAGCTACAAGAAAATTCACACCCTGGTCTGAGTGCTATTAATTCCGGGACAAGCCAAAACCAAAGTCTTGGATCCAATTTTCCCCCGTTCCCTGAGTAAAGGGAAAATTCATATCCATATGATGCAAGCCAGGCTCATGTTTAATTGCAGCCTTTCAAACTATTTATATGTTCACCAATTATAGATGCGTAAGTCACATGAGGCCTTCTTTACAGGAAGGAAGAAGAAAGGAGCAAAGCTCATGTCAGGAAGCTGATGCTTTGCAGAATGCATGGGGCTAGCAGTGGTATGGTATGTAGCCCTGAAGTATTTGGGGAAAAACAAAGGACGCACTCTCTTTAGGTGCATTTTTTCTTGAATGACTAAGTTTTTGAAGTTAACATTACTATTGTTTATAGAACAGCTGTTCTAAGTAGGTTCTGCTTTCCAAGGTTATGTGTGTTTGCCTGGGTGACTATTGCCTTTTCCTCAACACTGCAGCTGCAGATGACGTGCAACTGAAGACAGCACATACCACTTGCAAAGAAATTACAGGAAACATCGGGTTTTTTTCTTGGAATCTCGTCCACGAAGAGGAAAAGGATACAAAAACCCAAACTATCACAAGTACGTATTGGTCATACATTCCTGTTACTTTCACCCTTTAGCACTATATTTAGAATGTTTGTTTGGTATGACCATATGTGTCTCTTAAAAACAATGCCTGTATCCGCTAAGAGGAAAGGCTTTCTTTGGTGGGTGATGCTCTGTGGAAACAGATTTTTCATCTCACTTTATTTCCTCTTGAATTAAAGTTTTTACTGTAAGCTCAGCCTTGTTTGCATCTGAAGTTGATTAAAGATTAGTCACGGACATAAACAAAAATGGGACTGAATTTCTGACAGCAGGCCTTTGAAAGAGAATCTGAACTGAGTGGGTTATAACCACTACAGACGTTACATTATTATTAGTTCCCCTGCCTTTTTTCTGTCTACCTTTTTAGTTCTTGATTTGTGTGAGTATTTCAAGTACTTATTTTTCCTAAGAACTTCTTTCACTTCTTTAAAATATTTCTTTTTAAGAGTGTTAAAGAGTTATATGTCCCCACAAAATAAATTTAGAAGTTAGAGAAGTCAAAATTCTTTGCAAATGGTATTACTTTTCTTTTTTGTATTTACAGGTACAAAATGTTTTATTATATAAAAGCTCATATGAAAAGGACTAATCTGTCTGGGGAGTAGGTCATATGAACAGACAGCAGAGAAAGAAATCTGACCAATCCAACCAGATTTTCTTTACTCTCCCAGAAATGTCTTGTTACAGAAATACACACCTGCTTGTAAAATCAATCGCCTTTTTGTCTTCACAACTAAGTCTGCTACATGTGATTATTTGGGCTTTACAAGTAGCCGTTTAATACAGTTCATTGCTAATCCATGTAATGAGACCTCATCACATTTGGCACAGTTATTGCTTAATTTATGCATCAAAATGTGAATATTAATTATTAGCATTAACAGTTGTTCAGAACAAGTCACCTAGAATAAAAGATATTGAATATTATTTAACATGTCCTAAATAGTGGAATTCTTAAAAAGCAAAACAAGCACTCTCCACAGATACATAAACCATAGCATTTGAATGACATGAACAACATGTCAATAAACTTAAATGAATGGGCATTCATCTTCCCAGAATGTTGTCTAGCATATAGTTCACACTTTTAGACACTTTGTTGTAACTATTTTTCAAACCTTTTTTCTTTTTTGAGCTAGAGATAGCTGTTAGTATAATTAGTGATCAATGATCTTAAAAAAATAAGTATTCTATTGACTTAAGTGGTACTAGTGTTTTGACATCTGTTTAGCAGCTGTAATAATCAGTGGTAGCAGAAATGTAATGCAAATAATTAATGAATGAAGACATTTTAATATATTATCTTTGAAAGAACTGACAGTGTAACTACACATCCAAGTTCTTGTGCATTAGTAAAGAATTTGTGTATATCTACATGTATATGCAATACACTCTCGAGTTTTTATATTTTCAGATCCCTTAGAATTTTTTGTCTGTGTAACTATAGTATGTCTACTGGATTGTGTATAATTCCTGAGTACCAAGAAAGATGCATATCCTTTGTCAGCAATAGCCTGTGATATAAACCAAGTGTCTGTTTAGTAGAGAAGTATTACAAAAGTTGTCTATTTTAATTCAAGTACTGAAAGAGATAAAAAGAACTAGGCGATTATGCTGCGTTGTGGTTTAGACGCAGCTGGTGACTAAGCCACACAGTTGTTTTATTTCTCCAGAAGAAAAAAACATCTGCTTAAGGATCAAGACAAGAGGCAAGGGAGGCCTCACCCATCATTTACAGTCACTGGCAAAAGACAGACTCAACTAGAGGAAATGAAATAAATTTAATTCAAAACAACAAAACAGCAACTGAAAACACCAATTAAATTAAAGTGGGACAGAAAGAGAACGACATGATCTTAAATGCGCCTTCCACCCACCCCTCCCTTCTTCCTGAGGCCTGGCTTTACTACCTCCCCCACACACACACTGTGCCAGAGTGGGAGGGAACGAAGAGTGGGGGGTGCAGACAGTCTTAGCTCTTCCCATGTGGTTCCAGCTGCTTACTCTTCTTCACAGGAAACACTTCTCACAGATCCTTGTGGCCACGTGGTGTCGCCCTCCACAGGAGACAGTCCAGCATGTACGTCTCGGGCTCATGGGGGGTCTACTGCCA
This sequence comes from Buceros rhinoceros silvestris, assembly GCF_000710305.1. Classification (NCBI taxonomy): domain Eukaryota; kingdom Metazoa; phylum Chordata; class Aves; order Bucerotiformes; family Bucerotidae; genus Buceros; species Buceros rhinoceros. The sequence continues at coordinate 7,079 of NW_010429316.1, forward strand.
GGATCGATTCTCCCAGCACCGAACCAACCCAGTGCCAACCTGCCTCACAGTCATGGCATTTTTTTTTTTTATTTCTGGGTCTCTGCATCTGCAGTCTCTGCATCACGGCTCTCTGCCGGGCTTTCTGCAGACCATCCATGTACCTGCCAGTGCTTTTTGAGGATTTCAGGTCTTCACCATACCAACTGGCCACAGACCAAAGGAAAATGGCTGTATGGTCTGTATCTTTCTCCAACATTCTCCTCTGCTACTTGGGTGACTACATGGTCATTTCTTCTTCCACCCTACCCCTTCCAAAACAAACAAGAGCTCCCAAGCCCAAAAGGCATTCCTAAAGGTGTTTCCTCTCTTAAATAGAGAGCACAGAGGCACTGATTGGTACAGCCGAATTGGAACCGGGGGTGGGGGTGAGGCTCTTTTCGCAAAGCTTCTTACAGAGACCGTGCTAGCAGCCCATCCCCCGCTGCTGAATCCACACCAAACAAAAGGTGGCAGCCTCCCTCCCCACCAGCGAAACCCTGTCAAATCCTAAACCACAACATGGTGCAGGACTAATCCCTTGTTCTCAGGAAGGCCCCCTATAGTACAGACTAGCGGAGAGTAGTTTAATGAGGTCTGTGTACAACTTTGAACATATCTGGTACAAGAAGAAGGAGGTTGAAATAGGTGCTGGCTCCTCCTTGGGAAACCTCTGAGGACATTTTGAGCAGGTGGGGGGAACTAAGATGCTGTTAAGACAGTGGCAGGTGGTCAACATATTCTGAAAAGTTTCAGACGTGTATCTGAACTGAATGATTTTAAAAGTTTTAGTAACAGAAAGAAAGGAATTGTAGATAGTATTTTATCTGTTTATATGTTTATATATGTTTATATGTTTATATGTTTATATGTTTATATGTTTATATGTTTATAGTATTTTATCTCAGAGCCTTTTTTGCTAAGAAAGTTACACAAACAGGAGCTTTGAATAGTGGCCTATCAAGGAGCCAACTTGAAAATTTTTCAAAAATTATCAAATGAATTAAAATGATATTTTTACCCAAAAGGAAAAAAAAAAAAGCAACAGCAGTACTTTGGCCATTTGAACCAAATACCAAGGTTAAGCTTCTTTTGTCAGGATGTTTTTGTGTGCTTCAGATAGATACAAATGTATTTGTTCATAAATATGATGTCTTCTGGGGGAAAAGGAGACCAGAATAATGAAGCTGTGGGAAATGGTTGTCTAGTTGGTTTTTGGTTTTGTGTTATTTTTCTTTAAGTGGTAGTAAAAGAAAAGTATTTCTTCTTTAACTGGTAGTAAAAGAAAAGACTGAAGCCACCTATTTGACAGCAAAGTTGGTAATAACATATAGGTACAGATTATGGATTGCTTTCAGGCTTTGCCAGGACATCTTAATGAGATGAAATTATTTCTTTTTCCTCTGCTTAATCAAAAATAGTTTTCCCTGGGTAATCTTCCTTTCAGTTGCAGTAATGCTCTAGGGCACTGCAAATCACTTTTATTTAATGCCTCGACTTGAGCCATCTACAGGTTTGAACCACTGTTGGTGTATCTTTCTAGTAGAAATTAGAACTATGAAAAATATGCTACTCTCTCTGGGAAAATTGGCAGCTGAAACCCAGCTGCAAAATTATCGTGTGGGAAATTATATCTCTACTAGCCTTGTTTGATTAACTCTAACCAAAACAGTAACCACGTGGGGGCTAACCCCTTTTATCCAATTATAGTGCTTTAAGAGATGTATGCTGTCTGTGTGTTGCGGAACACTTGGGGGCAGTGTGGGCGGTCGGAAGATTACGTGTTTTATCAGTCGCCGGGCAGGGAAGCCTCTGCCGCCGCTGGATGGCCAAGCGCGGGGGGGGCTGCCCCCAGTCCCCGCGGTGGGGGAAGCCCGTCCCCGGGCCGG
>NW_010429316.1:9025-10461 GCF_000710305.1 Buceros rhinoceros silvestris
CCCGGCGGTGGGGGAAGCCAGTCCCCGGACAGGCGGGGGGTGGTGTGTGGCCCCTGCAAACTCCACGGAGAAGGCAGTATCCGGTTACGTCTCTTCCGCCATGACTTCCGGGAAGATGGACCCAAGATGGAGTCTGGTCCTTTAGTGACGCAGTTACTTATTACACGATTCGCCTTGCTGCCCGATGGTTTTTCCCTCTGACAGCGCAGATCCAACTTTATACGGATTTTTCTTAACTGCATCCTTGCTTTCATCTGAAAGCAACAGCGAATAAAGAGACAGCACAGAAAACTCTATTTTGCCTGACTGAAGGAATCCAGATGACTCATTTTCGTTATCTCTATCGCTTCTCTCTGCCAGCTGCGGTAATTTATTACCTTCTTTTATTCTCTCAAGACTTAGACAACTAAATTCCTCAGCAGCAGCAGGAGAAACTGGCTGACTCTCGGATCCTCCCTGCGCGGGGGTGGGGTTGAGGGGGATTTCCTAGCTGCAGTCCATGTCTCTGAGTGATTTTTAAGGTCTCTAAAAGCAATCTCCAGGCAGCTTTGAAGATCTAAAAAACAACCCTCTCTCCTGCCGATTCGACGGACACCACTACCACGGTACAAACAACACGAACAACTAAGAAGACACAAATTCTCGGTACGCCCCTCTGCCTTACTCAGAGGCAGCTGCAGTCCGCTCCCTCCTTGAAGCTGCGGTAATTTATTACCTTCTTTTATTCTCTCAAGACTTAGACAACTAAATTCCTCAGCAGCAGCAGGAGAAACTGGCTGACTCTCGGATCCTCCCTGCGCGGGGGTGGGGTTGAGGGGGATTTCCTAGCTGCAGTCCATGTCTCTGAGTGATTTTTAAGGTCTCTAAAAGCAATCTCCAGGCAGCTTTGAAGATCTAAAAAACAACCCTCTCTCCTGCCGATTCGACGGACACCACTACCACGGTACAAACAACACGAACAACTAAGAAGACACAAATTCTCGGTACGCCCCTCTGCCTTACTCAGAGGCAGCTGCAGTCCGCTCCCTCCTTGATCTGTGGGATTTCGAGTAATCCCCGGCTGAGCATTCACAGAATGCATGCCCGGCAGGGTCTCTTTTTAATTTATGGCCATTCTGCCACCCCAAGCCTTTAAGTACCTGAACAGTCTTTTTTACTTCAGTTGACTGAGTCACTATATCGCCCACACGGTACCTGCTGCGGCCATCGCTGATCACATCAGGATGTCACCAGATGTGGTAACTTGCTGTGATACTGAACACTTAACCTCTACTGTTAAGGGTCATTTTAGACACTGTCTCAAACGTAGAGGATGCAAAAATGGCGCTTTATTGTGTAATGACTCAGGGCTATATAGTTCCTTAAGAAGCCTCGCCCATCGTGGGCGGTTACTGCCTTACTGTCACAGCACGTAATCTTCCGACCGCCCACACTGC
>NW_010429317.1:0-11214 GCF_000710305.1 Buceros rhinoceros silvestris
TGCGGGGCGGCGGTCACCGGGCTGCGTGCGCGGTGCGGAGCCCGCTGGAGCGAGGCGGGGGTCGGTCCCTTCCCACCAGCAACGAGCAACAGGACGAGAGGAAGCGGCCTCCAGTCTGGGGCAAATCCCAGGAACAGTCTGGTTTAGAACTGCTGTGCTGCCGCTTACAGCTCTCCAGCGCTTTCTTGTCCCTTGCTCTCGAATTTGTAGGGCACTTCCAGGCAAGGGGTATGGTTCCCTAAGGAGCGGAGTATTTCTGACTACCCGGCACATCCATGTTTTGCCTCATTTTATCCCATATTTATCTCTTCCCTGGACATAAACTCTCATTTCCGAGATGATTAATCCTAGCTCTTCCTTGGAAGAGTATTGACGTCACTGTGGTCAGCCGGTCAGCAAAGCTCACCGCTGAACCACCATCCGAGGGCCGCGTGAAATGCCTGCGGCGAAGCACTTCGAGTCTTGTGGAAGAAGAATACTATAAAAATAACAAATAAACTTAAGAAGGAATAAACCTGCTAATTTTCTCCACCATTTCCAGCTGGACCAGGTCACTGGGAGCACAGGAGAGAAATTCCTGCCCAAGGTACGTTACATTTGGCTTTGGGATAAAGTTACTGTTTTCTTCTTGCTCGCGTTTTGAAGCACCCGAAGCAGCACCACGAGGGGCTGCCTGCCTCGCTTTTGCTTCGTACTGTGCGAAGTGTAGGGGAGCAGAAACCATCTTGGCAAGGCAGAGCGGCTGTTGGGCTGGTTTGCATCCGTCTGCTCCAAACAGTGGTCAGGGGTGGTTTGGCACGTAACATGTTGATTACCACGCGAGACGCTGCGGCCTGAAAGGAGCAACCTGCTTGCGTAGGGAGGGAGCACTCATCATACATCACCCAGACAGGCAGAGGAGACGGCGGAGAGTCTCGAGGCTCGGGCACCACTGAGCCTCTGGGAAGAAACCCAATTTTTTGTCAGGGAGAAGTCATATTCCGTCATCTTTATCTGTCGCCGAGTGAAATCATAACAAACCAGCTTGACAGTAGGAACATTCCTCAGTGCGTAAGGGTTGGTTATTTATTTCTCTCTGTCATTTTATAGAGATGTCTTGGGTGCAGATGTTCAAGCTCTGATAACAAGAGATATAAATAGTCTGGGTGGTAAACAACTTGTAGAGCGGGAAACCACTACCAAAGAACACTTCGCTATGTTTAGCAGAGACAGCGCGAGTCACCTAAGGGACTTCCTGGGCACACCGGGGCTTCCCCATACCTCTCAGGCTGGCGTGTACGCAACGGATCCTTCATATAGAGGAGCTGTTAGTGGTGTGCCTGCACTAAAGAGCGTGAGATGTTGAGGTCTCCTCCTTGGGTTGTGCACATGGTCTGACGTTCCCATGCTCTCTTACAGGTCCACGGCTGCGTTAGGAACATGAACGGGGTGCCTACTGCGTGACCCTCTGCTTTTAAATGAGTTGTGTTAGGTGCGGGAATGATCCAGTTCCCACAGACACCAGTCTGTGTGCCTGGCGCTGACGGACTGTCCATCGTGGGTTTATAGAGCTCCCAAGCAGGGGGTTTGCATCCCAGGATTTTCTGTTGTCACTCCTTCCCGCTCCCTTCTGGCAAAATACTTGCCATTTCAGGTGGACAAGGAACAAACAGGACTAGGTCAGTGATTGAAGACAACTGTGGACTTTAACGAGAATTTGTGGTGGTGTTACAGGCAGAATTGCAGCAGGTTGTTGAGGAAGCTGGAGCTAAAGTTCTTATTCCACATGTAAAGCTGCTGAGACTTTCCTGGAAATGTTTAAGGAGGAAGGAGCGGCCATATGCTGAAGCTATTTTAAGTTATACAGAGTGTATCAAAAAAGTGAGATTCTGCCCGACAGGATAATGTGAAGTGCTAAAGTTTGGGGGGTTTTCAACAGCAAAGTTTGTGGTTCGATCCAGCTGTCACCAAAGCCTTGAAGAGCAGGACACTGCGTCTGCACCACGAATTCAGCGTAAAGATCAGCTGGCTCTCCGTCCACTTTTAGCAAAACATGAATCCACGCCTTCCAGAGAAATACTCTGAGGAAAGCAGATGCAGAACGTCTCCATTTAATCCTGTGAGAGGGCAGAGCGTAAGCCCTTGGTGTACGCTTTAAATTACATCCTTTCCCTGCCTTGCTTCCATCTGACTTTTCCTCGGTGCTGTTGTGCACCGGCAGGGCCAGCTGAACGCAAATGCCACCGCTGCTGCAGAGAGCACCGCCAAACCCATCCCCGCGGGAACCGCAGGCCCTCTGTCAGCTTCTTACCCGAGGGAATGTCACATTCATGGCAGAGAGCAGGGGCAGGTCCTGGCACGATATTTATACCTTGCTTAGGCGCTTCAGCTTCCCTGACCACAATTTCTGCACATTTGATTCTACAGCAGATTCAAAACAGAGGTTACGGCCGATGCGCTGCGCAGCCAGGGTGGCCAAGGGCTGCACAGGGAGCTGCTGCATCCCTGAGTCCCCAGAGAGAACAACGGGGTAGCCGGGAACATCCACATCAGTTCAGGAGAGGCCTTTGGTCCGGACTGGTGGGGACAAACAGGGAGGTGAGACCCCTTTGCTGTAACACGTCCCTGGGTTTAGAGCCCGGCTGAGAGTCCTAGGGAGCCTTCCAGAGCTCAGCAGCATTCGGTACACAGATGCCAACTGCTTCCTGAAACGCTCTCAACCATCTTCCTGCTGTCAGATGGCGTGTTTTTGTGAGCTGCACAAGATGTCACAGCTTTCAGCGTCCTTTTCTGCCCATAGCAGCTCCTGATGGTGTGGTGGCGATTCCTTACACGCTGTCCCTGGGAAATCGGTGAGTGCTGGCAGCTCTGCTGGAGGGGAGCAGAGGCTGGCGGGGTGATGCAGACCGATCGCTCAGCCCAGCCCAGTGCCGCCTTCAGCGCCTGGAGGCTGAGTGCCTCTCAGGTTATTTCAGCAGAGCGATAGGTAGCTCAGGTAAAGCGACAGCTCGTTCCTTTTGGAGGGAGACTATGCTAAGAGGAAAGCCAGTTTGTAATTTCTCACCAGCCAACAGCTGCAAGTAGGAGAGATTATTAGTTCCCTGGGTCATATGTTCCTTCGCCGAAGGCAAAAGTCTTGAGAAGGTACTAGAAACTAATGCTGGATCTGCCAAGGGCATGAATAAAAATCCCTGCTGAATATAACTGTACCGCAAGGAAATCATCACCATCACCATCACCATTCGAGGGACCGCCTCTGCACCTTAGGAGGTACCACAGTATCCTATCGTTTAACGGGATGTGTGGAATTCCCCCATTACAGACTGGGAGCGGCTCCTCTGGCTAAGGTTGCCTGATTCTTTCCTCTCTAAAGTTGTTTCTGTTGTTTGTGAGCTGGTCGTACTCTTCGTGCTGAAATTTTTCATGCCACCTGTTCAGTTCAACCTGAATTCTTTGAGTACGTTCTAGCCAAATTGATTTAACTGGTTCGATAAACTCGTTTTATTACCTGTAAAAAAATACGGTGAGCATTGTTGTCCCCCAAAGAAATAGTGTGTGTCTGCTCCCAGACCTTTCAGTTTGTTCCCCCGCTCTGTTTACTTCGCCATTGTAAGGAGAATAAGCAAAACTTCTTTGTCATCACTCTTCCCTCCCTGAGACAGAAAGTTATTACTAATACTTACCGCAGCCGAGCAAATAATTACGAAGGAATAATTTATGCAATTAATGCAGTCTTTTCTCCCATTTATACCATGACTGCCAGAGGATCACAAATTCCTTTCGAATTTATTCCTCAGTTAAGTTTATTTGATCCATCTTAACGATCCTACTGCTCTGCAGATTGAATGCTAATTTTAAGTAATTATTCACATCCATTAATATGCACATTGTTTTCTAGTGGCTGGTCAAATAAAGCAAGCGATGTCGTTTGTCTTCCCTGGCTGCCTTCATCTGCAGTCAGTTCCAGCACAGAGGTTCGTGCACAGGGATGCAGTGCTCGTCTCTGGAATAGTTAGGCACTGAACAGGCTCTTCCCAGTTTATCTGAACTCGGTAGCAGTGAGTTCCCCCATATCTGCAAGCACGTGAACGCAGAAGGTGTGACAGCACGTCTAGAGCGAACCCGTTTGAGGTTGGAATGGATCTTGGCTTGGGGTTTGTTTGTTTGTACGTCTTTACAAGACATTTCCCCCTCCTAATCCCAGCGTCTCCCTTCTTTCATCGTGGTCTCAGCAGGCGAACAGCATCCTTTCGTCCTGCCCACAGGCATTTCAGAGCTTCCTCAGCCCGGCCACAGCAGTAAGGAGAAGTAAAAGCCGATTTCCTGGTACGGCGTGGCCAGACCACAAGGACCTGCTTTACTGCGAGCTTTTCCTCTGACTGCAGTGGCAGCTGGATCCAGCCCTGGCTCCTTGTAGCAGATGGTTACTTTGCTGAAAAAAGAAAAAAAGAGGAAAAGAGAAAAAAAAAAAGAATTTTAGCTTTTCTTTAGTGGCCTTTACCAGAGGGAGAGGTGTACCCACCTCCCCAAGGTCTCTGCTGCCTTTGAGAGGCAGGAGCTTGTCAGTGTGGAACCAGCCCTCGATAAAACCCCTGCTCATGGTGGCCCAAAGCTCCTGGGAATGTCACAGCTGATCTCAAACCTAAGGGTTAGCGTTTGCTGAAAGCTGAAGCATAACGATTACCATCAAGCCTTGCTCTTTGGGAGGACTTCAAGCATGACTTTGAATCAGTTAGATGCTTAATGTTACTTTAAAAAGTGAATAAACCCCGATATAACCCAATAATACAACAATAATACAACAAATATCATACCATATCGTATCACCCAGAAACTATCCCACCAAAAACCGGTTTGGGTGTGAAATCTACAGGGGCTGTGGATGGGGAAAGCCCTCCCTCCGCACACCAAAACCCTCTTTTTTGCTCCACAAAAGCTCGCCCACAGCAATGTGGTGGTACTGCTGGTGTGGCGGGAGGCTTTGCTGCTGCGAAAGAGCCGGGGCAGCTCCAGAGTGGGTTTAACTTCACTGATGTAGGGGCGCAGGCTTGAGGACAGGTTCTAGCAGAGGCGCAGTGCACACCAGAGGAGGCTCCCCGGGCTGGCAGAGGTGTGAAGAGCAGTGACTTCGGCTCTGCTTCGCAGGTTGCCATGGCCAGGGCGATCGCCTGCCCCAGCCGCCCAGCCCGATGGCCTGCTGGCACTTCGTGGTCGAGCCAGGATGGTAGCAAGGGCTGCGGGGTGCTGAGCTCTCACTCTGCCTTCTTCTTCCTCACCAGCGCTCAGCTCTCTCCTGGCTTTGTCCCTCTCCTTCCTTCTCCACGGTCTTTGCTTTGCCACCGGTATTACTCACCTGCCCAGCCTTTGTTTTCCCTTCTGCTGCCAACACACTCAAATACCTGCTCGATAAAGTGCTGCTCCTCCAACTGCTCCTCACCTCGCGCTGCCTCTGCCAGGGGGTCCGGTTTAACGGAGGAGCCTGCTGGGATTAATCGTGGGGGATAACCAGGCGTCACCGCCTCTGCCAGTCTGCCTGTCCTGCTGTCATTTGTCCAGCTTCTTTGCATTTCATTCAGCTCGTTGGTGTTTTTGCATCTGTTGTTGTGAGTGCCAGAGCCCTGCTGAGAAAGGCTTAATGCTCAAGTAGATAAACTAGAGGAGGTTTCTGTGATAATATTCAGATACCGGTTGTTTTAATGGTCTGCTTAGCAGCCGAGACAGAGCAGGAGGGACCTGCCTAGGCTGAGCTCAAGGCAGAGTCCCCAGCCAGCTGGAGACAAGCCCAGGGCTCAGACCTCTCCTGCTTCTAGCAAGCCACGTCCCTTCGGAGGCTAAACGTAACAGCCATAGCAACAGGTTTGTGAAGAAGTCAAGGATAAAGTGTGTTGACGTAAATTATTCTCTAAATACCCAGATTAGTCAGATGGATAAAAAAAGTCATAAACATTATACAAGTCACTCTAGAGGACTTGTCTAGAGGGGAATCAATACAGGGGAATCATTTGATGAGCTCAAAATAGCAAAGATATTTCTTGTCCATGTATAAAATGAGTAAATAACCTTGAGAAGAAAGGAAGGGACATTTTAAAACAACTTTATAAAAATATCTCGGTAAATGTTCTGCTTTGTACAGGTGGATACCATTGATTCACACACGGACATCAGTATGTCGCCCTTTGGAAATGTACATTTGGGACTGATTTAGGTAAAACTCTTTGGTTTAGTTAAAAGAAACCAAGGCGGCAGCTACTGAACACAGATGTCCTCTTTCACCCGGGGTTTTAAACAGGCAGGATTTGCACTAGTGAGGAAATGCCCGTGCAAGGTGCTCAGCCTGCATCTTCACACCTGGGGGAGGGAAGCGTGGCATTGCCACCGGAGCACCACGAGCCGAGCTGCTCGTGCTCAGCAGCAGACCGCTGGGGGCTTTATTTCGTTCAGAAGAGGGTCCTTGTGGTGAGGGAGCAATCCCAGGGTCAGCAGGCCTCTGAAGGAAGCTTGTAGCAGAGTAGATTTCCGTTATCGAAACGCACCTACTCTGTGGTTATAGTTGTTCTGGGTGGATCCAGTGCTTCCCATTACGGATCGCTCAGACCGCTCTGATCAACAAGGCGCTTGCTCCTGTTGATTGTAAAGTGAGCAGGAAGCTCACACCCGAATCCAATTTAAAACACAGCCAGGAGGTGGGTGTTGGTTACGGCGTGTACACAGCCACTGTCACAGCAGTGCAAGCCCAGTCACCGGACTGGAGGCTGCAGCACGGGGGGAAAGGGGCGCTGCCCGCTCCCAGAGCCCCTGGGAGGCTCAGGGCTGTTGGTTTCCCTTCGTCTCCCGTCCTTGCCCGTTCGAAAGGTGCTCCTCAGTATGCTCAGGCGTTCTGCTTATTTCAACCACGTGGAGCTGGGAGGGGGAAAAGCCGTTTGGGTTAAAATGTGAGCTCAGAGCAGGAGTCACAGGGTGTGAAAGAAGGTTGTAGTTATAATGGATAGCCTGGCTCTCAGAAAACTCCAAGAACTAAAGGACAGAGGGGAAAAAAAAGCAGGAGCAGTGGAAGAGAAACGGGGAATCGAGGGAGAAGGGGAGGAAAGGAGACAGGCAAAAGACAAGGGAAGGAATTACTGGGGAGCAGCGTGAATTTTGATGGGAAGCGACAATCCTAACTCCTCAGAGAAGCAGGATTGCTCTCAGACCAAACCCAGACGAGGACCCCCCTTCTGCCGGCGCCTGGGAGCAGAGCTGGGCTTGGGTGGCCAGGGGAACACAAGGGCTCTGACGTAGGAGCCAGCCTCCCTGGTCTCAGGGGGTATGAGGGGGGCCAGCCCCATCACACTGATGGCTCACTTTTGGGCTGCTCAGAAGCCACTGTAGCACAGTAGTATCCTCTAAATCCCAGCAGTCGTTAAAACTCCCCTACTTGGCGGCTGTTGCTAGGCGAGAGGTTTCCTGCACATGCTCCATCACTGGGGTCAATTAAATGCTGTCCTCGAGCAAGCTGCTTTGAACCGGGGCGGCATGAAGACACAGACAAACCCCTTGTTCTCTTCGTTAAAGAGTGATTTGAGGTGTTGATCAAGAGGAGCCTGAGTCACAGCTTTTAATTTCCTCAAAGCAGAAGGGAGACTTGGACAATAATTTTTAAGACTGAGCAAGGACACTGAATTTTTAAGGGGAAAAAAGACTGGACGTGGCAGCGCAGAAGGGTCTGCCCGCCCCCTCCTCCATCACATCACTTTTCCACCCGAGATGAGTGTCACCATAGTTCATGCCCACATAAATGGTTGGTCCCTGCTTGTACCAACAGAATGAGGCACTTTTCTGTGTGGGTTTGGGATTCCCTGCAAGAGAAGGTGAGAGACAGGAGGGCTGCAAAGGTTTCGGAGAGAGAGTGAAGCAGAGAGAGCGAAAAAGGGAAGGAAAAAATCGTGGGTAGTCTTGAAGGTGAGGATGTTTTCTTGCCAGTAACAAATGTGCCAGGAAGGCTGAATTCATTTGAAAAGGTCATGGGGAAAAAGTCAGGTGAAAAACATTTTGGTGATTGAAATCCAAAGTTCCGAGAGTATTACTTCACCTTTTTTTCTGTCAGCTCAGCCAAGCCGCTGCTGGCCAAGCAGCCTGTAAGGAGCCTGGCTGAGAGCCGGGAGCCCCAGCCCTGGCGGCATGCAGCTCTGCGCGGCTCCGGCAGGCAGAGAGAATCGCAGGCAGCTGCTCAATGCTCCTGCTACGGCGTCTCGCTCCTTTTTACTGCTAGAGCTTCCCCTAAGAAGAGTTAAGCTACTCTCTTACGTTGAGATTTGCCAGGGTTTTCTTTTTTTCTGCTCTGCCAGAGGGGTAGCTGGCGAAGGAGCCTGACAGTGGTTTTATCCAGCTTTAACGTGGAGTGGAACAATAGTGATCCGGCTGTTAAATGGGGGAGTCAAGTCATCGCAGCACGTAATTTCTCATGCAGCTTCCTCATGCTTCCCTGGTTTCTTTCCCTCTGGACAAGCCACTTAACTGCCGTCATCTTTAGTTGCCTTATTTTTGTGTTAGAGACAGAAATATCCATGTCACGTTTCCATGCCTACTCGTATTGAGAGAGTTTGTTCTGAGCTGAAAAATGCAAGGAAAGGGTTGCTGAGAACGCAGCAGCAAAGCAGCACGCCTCCCGTGTCCCTTGCCCCTCATTTTGCCCCGAGCCTTATCTCCCAGGAGAAGAGTTGCTCAGGAAGGGGGGTCAGTAAACCCCTAAAGACAAACTACCCATATAGTTCCTATTTCTTAATGATGACACGAAATTGTCGCTATGGAAACGAGTTTAACAAAGGTGTTCTCTGTGCTATCGCCAAGGTTCAGACAAGGCTCCTGCCTCTACCAGTTGAGTTTGTTGGAGGAGGGGATGACTCTTCCATGTCCGCAGGGGTCAAACAACAGCTATCTGGAAATCCACGGTCCAGTCATTAATGTTTGCCTGCCTTCACTCACTTGGACAGGACCCCCCTTCTCCCCGCCCCTTCCTTTTGCAGTGACCAGTTAAAATTTGAGATACTATTAGCCGAAGCGTCCTCAGGAAATGCTAGAATTGGGTACAGCAAGAAACCGAACCCACCAAAGCGGTTAATTTCTATCGCTCTGCTGCAGGCTACGTTACAAGAGAAAAGACACGATTTGAGCTTCCGAAAGGGAGCTCATCATTTTGGTTTGGTGCTGAGGAAACAGAACATTCTGTATCTTCAGGGGTCAGCTGATGAACCTACCATCAAAAAGACGTACTTCCGTGGAGTGCGCTTCTGAGTTCCACTGGAGTTTACAACAGGAGATCTATTCTTCACAGAATAGAATTCCTGTTACGGTCTACTCCCAGTCTAGTCTGCTTCTCCTTCTTCTTCTTCTACTCTAAATTATGCTCAATAGCATGAAGAGAGAGAAGGCCTTTGGCAGCCAAGATTGAGAGATGTGCTCAAGTGCTGCAAAATCAGCCAAAGAGTGACATAGGAAGGGCCTTGGAATGCTCCAAGGTAGCTCTAAGCAGGGCCTGTTTGTTTTGGGGGGTGGTAGGATGAGAAGGACGAGGACTAATGAGCTGAGATTTAGGTTTGGGTTTAGGGTTGGGATTCGTCCAGGCCAATGTAGACATCTGCTGTGTGAATACCCCATCTAGGCTTCACCCATGAGAGATCACCTCATCCTAAACCAGGCATCTCAAGTGGTGCTTTCACAACACCCTGGGCTTTTCACCCGTGGCAAAGCAAACCCAGCTCATCAAACTGGTTCTCAGAGCCCTAAATGCTGGAGTTTGGGACTGCTGACCCCACTTTTCCCAGTTTGCTAAGATAACGAGCAGCCCCAGGAGCAGGCTGATCCAATCAGCGCTGTGACCGTTGTAGCACATCGCTGTGAGTGCTAATGGCCGTGTTAGAAACACTGCACGAATAGAAACGTCCCTGTTTCCTGCTCTCCTGTGCTGGGAATCGGCCCTGGGTCCTGCTCCCTATGGGTGCTTTTGGGAGGAGAAGGGGAAGAAAGGAAGAGGGGACATCGGCTCGGTGCAGGACAGGTTTTCTCTTGCACAGATGGCTGTGCAGCATCCGGGGTTTGGAGGTGCGGACAATGTGTGTGTGATGCCCAGGTTTTATATAATTGAAACAAAATTACAGCTTAGGTTGTCAGAGGGTAATAAATTAAGTGACCGTATCGCTCAAAATAACACCTTCCCCTCACCGTATCGAGTCTTCTGCCTGAGACGCTCCTTTTCCTTTCTGCGTCATCCTTGCTCCACACGGAAGGCCAGCAGCAGAACTGCCTTCCTCGCGGCAAGCCGACACACACGCGTCTGCGCCTTGTTTCTTTCCCTCGATAGCGCCTGTAACGAACACGCCGGGATGCTGGTAGGAGCTAATGGCAAACAGCAATAGTGGTGCACATGGGACCTTATTATTGTCTTTAAAGAAAGAAGCAAATTGAGGAAAGGAACAAACCTCTCCAGCCAGAGCAAATGGAAGCAACCGCGCTCTGCCCGTCTCTGCTCTAAACCACAGCACTCAAAAGGGCTAAAGGTTGGGTTTAATGATCTCCTGATGAAGTGTAGTGAAGGATACTCTTACTGCCCAAAAAGTCCACAGCACTTTCTGCTTACAGAAACACTCTGGATGTTGAGCCACGGGTGAGCCACCCTGCCTCCGAGACTCCGGCAAGCGTCTGTGTATGTTTTATTGGATCTGGTAAATAAATACCAGTGAAAGGAGCGAAGAAACAGGCAGGGTCTGCACACAGAAATCAGGTCAGTGCACTGGTACTTGTAAAACACGGCCAATACATGTTCCACCACAGCACAGGCATTAAATCAATACCTGAGGAGACAAGGTGTTATCAGGAGACAAGCAGCTACAGTTCTCTGCCAGTTTAATTGTGTTTCTGCACCTCTGTCAGCTATTAGAGCAACTGGTGAGTAAATATGCCAGCATCAAGGCTTAGTAATGACTTACTCCAGCGCTGCTGTAACACTTTCCATCTTCTGAATGCCACCCGCCTGCAACACGTAGGTAAATAGTAGCCCTGCTCCTCAGCTGACTTATTTACAAGCGATCAGCAGGCAGGTTGTGCTGGTGGGCTGTGGAGAGTGATGTATAGCTCAGCCGTGGGCAGTCACTCGGTTTGTGTGCACCCTGGAGCAATCTCACGCCATCACCAGTCCTGCTCCAGCCGGTGGATGGAGATCCCATTGCGCCAGCTCCTGCGGCGGGGGCGGGGAGGAGGACG
>NW_010429317.1:11304-15432 GCF_000710305.1 Buceros rhinoceros silvestris
TTCAGGGCTTGAGCCCGGCCTGCGGGGCCAGCCTGTCCCCGGCTTCTTAGCAATTGCGAAGGACAGCCGCTTTGTTTTACCTTTGGAAGAGCTTTCTCTTATTTGCCAGAGAGAAAAAGGTCCTGACCTCATCTTCTGTAGTGTAAATCAGGAGAAACTACGCCAAAACCACTCTGGCTGCAGCGGTAGGGCCAGAGTGGTTACAAGGGAATCAGTTCCTTATCATTTATTGATTGCACAGATTTCTTCTCATTGAAAGGAATAAACATTTGGTGCAGATTGTTCTCTTCTAAGAGGCTGCGTAACAAACCATTTATGGCCGCTTTAACATCTTCCCTGGTCGGCTAACGGCACTGTATCACACGTACGATGTCTATCATTTCTTAACTCACCATAAAGAGTTAAAAAGTGGGTCTTTAAAAACAAAGAGGTGATACCTTCTGGACACCCGCTTATTGGCATGGCTGTTCTTGCTGCGGTGGAAACGGGATGCCGCCGGAGACCATGGATAGGTACAAGCCAGGGCTGTGGGGTAGACGGCACCCAGCGCAGCCACACGTGGGGTGCTGCCACGGGCAGCCTGGCTGCGTGTCGGCAGAGCACGGCAGGACACAGCTCTGCTGCAGCACACGCAGAGGGAGTAATGACACCGATCGGGGGAAGTCTGTTTAGCCTGAGATGTTAATGGCACTTTACACCGCTGTGCATTAATGGGGCGGCTGGTGAACGCGTTTCCATTCCTTATTTCACTTGCCAGCGAGTCAGTTTTGCTCATTGCACAGGCCGCTGTTGGATAGCATCATTAGGCAGCGTGATTACATCATAAATCTCAGGGCTGTTACAGCAAATCCCCAGCTCTGCAGAACAAATACAGATGTGCCCTGTGAATACCCCTGTGTCTGTGAGCCTCCGTCTTCCCTGAGAGTGAGTTACTTCTATCCAAAATGAATCAGGAGAGGGAAGAGAAAAGCTGTCTGCCCTGAAGGAACTAATCCTTCCACCTTCCAAGTCTCTCCTCTGAAAAACTCGACTCCCAAGAGTCAGCTCAGGGGCGCAGTATGGCCAGGAAGCCAGCAGCGAAGGATGCCGCTGGAGATCAGGCTAGATCAGGCGAAGCAGTCAGGAGCAGAGAAGCAGGTTGAAGTGAAGGGGTGCAGAGACAGAAGCTGCACATGGAGTGAAAAACAACCAGGAACAAGAATCTGGAGTGTAACGGCAGCCCGGAGCTGGGCCAAGCAAATGCAGAGCATCCCAGCAGCCCCCCAAGGACAGTCTGGGGGGCTGGTGACCAACTGCAGCTCGACAGCCTGGAACCCACAGGTTAGGCTCAGAAAACCCTCTATATTTTGGCTGGTCAAAAGCCTTTGGAGCAAGAGGAGCCCGTCTGAAGCCTGCAGCAGGGCAGCGCGGCGATGGCACCGTGCCTCATATGCTGCACTGTGGTGAACTGGGGGGTGCAGCAGAACTCACTGGGGTTCCTGGGAGCGAGAGTGGTGGTGCCACAGGCTGGGTGTGCTGCTGGGCCATGGCCTTAGGTGTTGACCTGTGCTCATGGCACACCTGATCGGGCTCGCTGAAGTTCGTCTGCCAGCATTGATTTGCAACGCCTGTAGTAAAGCCATACCCTGCCCACACCCTCTGAGGGCTTTGTGTGCATCGTTACCATTCAGCCTCTGCACAGCTCATCACAGAGGCCAGGTTTGCATTAGTGCTGCCTCCAGTTATTACTCAAACACACGCTTTTACTACCCATCTCACACGTTCTTACGCTCATTTTTTGCATCCCCCACTCTGCAGAGGTAATCTGATTACAGCCCTGGCCTTTAAGACAAGGCATAGCTTGTTTTCCCAAATGCCATTTTCCATAGCATGTACACACCAGCGTAACCTTCCTTATTAGACAGAATTTCTGGTTATTAATGACACGAAGCATAAATTTCGATGCACAGAGACCGTAACCAAACGCACCGCTGAATGAAAATACCAGACAGGTTAGTGCTAATCGTGCAGAGCTCTGGGCACCGGCGACAGTCACGTCACAGTGGTGGAGCCAGGAGTGGATTCCTCTGCGGAAACAACTGTGGTCGCTGCTTCATCTTGCCGTCACCTTCTAACAGGAGCTCAGAGAGAAGAAAGTTCAGGAGGTGCAATGAAATACACGACAAGAATACATTCTTACTCAAAACCCATCGTGCACATGATGGTGCTGCTGCCCTCAGCCCTTGGCTCACCCTCTTGCCAAGGTTTTGCCCTCCTGGGAGAAGGCTCAGCTCCCTTTCTCTGACATAACGCAAACCCCTGTGTTTTGGTTCTCTGAAACGAAAATCCTACAGTAATGTAGAAACTTACCCCCTCAACACAGTGATTTATTAAATCGTCAAGTTCTAACGACCACTAAAGCTTAAATGAAAACCGGAGGGGCCAATACACCCCCCTTTCCTTATGCCTTATCCAGTCGGACCCCTCAGTGCTCCGAACTGATGAACAGAGACCAATTTCTTCAAATCGCTGCCGTGAACTTTGATTTTCTTCTTTTCTGCAGTCATGGTCCACACTTTGCAGCAGGCAGCGTGAGGAGACCTCCAGCACCCTCTGCTCCGTCCCAGCTCCAAGATCAGAAGAGCTAGTACTGCCCGTAGCTGAATTGCTCACATACCACATCGCTTTCCAAATAACCTCAACAATAAACATGCCGAGCACAACCAGACAGCGGCTGTAGGAAACAAAGGCAAGAAAACGAAGATGGTCAAAGGGAAAGAACATTTCGGACCTTCTAAACCCTAATATTCAGGACAGCTCACAGGTGGCTGCAGAGCGTTCCTATCACCGAGGAGCTCCGAGGAGCAGTTTGAAAATATTTTATGGGCATTGTCATGAGGAATTGGTTTTACTGCGAGCGTGGGGCTGGAAGATATTAGGAAGCAGCTAAGCAAAACTATTATTTGCCAAGTACCAGCAGACAACACATGCTCGGGCACTCGCTGTGAATGCTTGCTGTCGCTGCAGTCAAGCTGTACTCCTCAGCATGGGGGATTTCGGTATTTTCAATAGATTAAGGAGCGTATTAACTCTTTGATGTTTTCCAGCGTACGAGTATTCTGAATATCATTGTGAGAAGGATTTAACTGGGATTCGAGGCAGATTTTTGGTCAGAAATGCCATTAACGTTACTCATCGTGTCTTTTTATATGTAACAGAAGAAAGTCGGCAATAGAGACAACCCGAGAGCCATGGAGATGCTGAAGGCAGTGCAGCTATCAGCTGAATCTCACGTGATCGGATGCGATTAACTGGGAAATTTTCCAAAAGGGATCTTATCCCTGTCACTATGGTGAAAGACCTCCCGGTCGCACCGTAACACTGTGATCGGCACAGAAAATGGTTCTTGGTTCTGTTTTCGAAGAGCTGGATCGCTCGGTGTCTCTGCTTCAGGGGGTTGTTTTCCTTACGCAGGTGGAGTCCCTGATTTCTGCTTCGCTGTGCTCTGCACAGGTCGGGAAACAGATTAGCCAGTGTTGTTTTCTTTCTGTGCTTGGTGCGTGGGAGGAGAGTAAATCTCCCTGACCCATTCCGCCCACCACACTTCAGCTCGCCTTGGGCAGCACCGTTATCAATCTCACCGGCTGAATTCAGGGAACTCAAACTTGTTGCTGGCGAGAAGGAGGAAAATAAGAGTTGTCGTCTTCTGTCCTACCCAGCATGGGCTGGCGCCTGTAAGGTCCGATGGCAATCTCACGGGGAGACGCCGTGAGCCTCTGTCTCAAAACCGGAGATAAGGAAGTGGCATTTTGGAGGACGAGTTTTGTTGTAGGCAATCCACCCTGACATCGGGGCAGCCAGAGCGAAGCCTGTGGAATTACATTTGATATGCCGGGCAAAGGAGCGTTCCCAGGTACCATCTACAACAATTCCCAGTCAAACTCAGAAAAAAATAATAAAGCAAACCAAAAAGACCTGCAAAGCTCTGAGGGTACATTGGAGACCTCTGTCCATGGCTCCTACAGCGCCCAGACGCTCCTGGATAGCTCAGTTCAACATGGTTTCTGCTCAGAAATGGTTTGCCGGCTACAGGCTCATTCATTTCCTAAATCGGGGACGTGGTTTTCCTCACCCGCCCCACAGCCACAG
>NW_010429317.1:15522-17731 GCF_000710305.1 Buceros rhinoceros silvestris
GTGGAGCGCTCGCCCCACGGGCATGGACGGCAGCCAGCTGAGGGCGAGAGGAGCGGGAGGTCTGCTGGCGGCGGTCCTCCCCACCGCTGCCACCAGGACAGCGTGTCAGGTCCTGTGGGAAGCTGCCGCTTGCCTACACTGAGTCCCAGTAACAGGCACCGGTCACTGTGTGTCCAGGACGGAGGCACGGCCACATGTGGCTGGGGTGAGCACAGAGGTTTCAGACCTCTGTCCTCACGTTCCTGCCCCCTAGATGATGCTACAAATGGAGAGTGGGGATTGGGGAGCCGTGGGAGATGCCCCTCGTGGGGAGGGGATGGGGTGTGGCATGGAAACACCAGGGCTCAAAAGCGGGTTTCTCTGGGTTAAGAAAGCGATGTGACCTGGCATCATTAAGTGCTTTACATGACCTGGAGGAAACGACAAAAATCCTGAGAATTGCATTGCCTGAAGAAAATAGTTTCCAGTTTCCATTTAGGAGCAACTACATTGCTGGCATAATTAGGCACAGCTCAAATCCCCCAGAGAAAACGTGATGAAACACACCGTGCACGGAAAGAAATGAAATCGCCCCATGATTAAATCTCCACCAGCTACCTCCACACCAATTTTTTCATATATTTGCCTCCTAGAGAGTATTTCTCACACCTTGGGGAATTAATTCAAATACTTTTGGATTAATGAGAATTTTTTCCAGTAACGTTCATCACTTAGTAATGATTTGTTTTTAATATATCAGCTCACAGCGGCACCTTCCAATGGGAAAAGCATTTCCAGAGTACAGCTATTGCTTGGCTAAATTGTGGACAAAATTGTGCAGAAATACCTTAATTTAACAATGCGAGGCTCAAACCATGCCCCTAAGTGGAAGAAAGGAACAGAGAAGGAATAAAATCATGCTCATGTTTTGCATTTTTATTGTGCTCCACACGCTCAAAACGCCATATGGGATCGAGCTCATTAATCCTTTCAGTAGCAGTACGGGGAGAGTAAATATGATCTCCTCCACGCTACGGAGCCACGGGCAGACATGTTTCCGGAAGGCTGGAGCCTCACAAAGTCCAGCCTGAGCTGTCCACATTGTCTAGCACCGGCAGGGCTGCTGCGCCTTGGCCTGGCCACGTGGCTGGCTGCTACGTAAAGCCAGAAGGCAGCTACTGGACCAGCACCTGAAAAACCTCAGCCAGGTCCTCTGCTCGTACAACGTGCCACCATCCAGGCAGGCGCCTTCTATGAGTAGAGCGTTATTTGGAGACAGGACTTTGAGGAATTAAGCTCTTCAGCTGGCTCCACTCTTCCCTTCCCTGGAGAAGACACAACAACTTCCTGCTCGGTATCGGGGCAGGAGCGTGGACGGAGCCCCACGGCCACCAGACTGGTACGAGAGACACCTGTGCTCTCGGCTGTTGCCCCCAACACGAGGTTTCCTGTTCGTCTTTATCTTGTGGGTGCTGCAGACCAAAGGCACGTGAGGTGCCGTCTGCAGGGGTGGGAAGCGGAGCGGGGCAGCGGGAGGAGCTGCTGCTTCCTGGAGCGCAAGTTCCCGCAGTGCTTTTGTACAGCTTGGTAATAAAAGACGGGGGAGAAACGTGAGGACAGAAGATGTCGAGATAAAAACGTGCCATGGAAAGAGAGACGGGAAGAGGGAGACAGTAAGAAAGAACAAGTCTTAACCCTCTCCATTCCATAAGAACACCTGTCAGCGTGTTTCTCTGACAACCTCAGAGAAGAGCTGAAGCACAACTAAATCAGACGGTGTTTGCCGGGAGGGGCCGTGCCGTGTCAGCGGCTGGTTGCCAGCAGCAGGCAGAGTCATTTCTTCTCTATTGTTGTTTATGGTACAGTGGCTTCACTCCTTGTCTTTCTTGTGCCTCCCCTTTCTTCCCAGGCTCTTACTCTCTTTTGCCATCTGAGGCCAAAACTGCAATTGATTATTCAAGCAAAGCACTGAAAAATTTGATTGTGTGTCAGTTATGGAATGAACTTCCTAATTCACCTCCCGTCAGCTTTCTTCCTTCTCTGTGATCTTCGCCCCTGTCTTTAGCCCAGCTGACACTCTGCAACTCCTTCGCAGGATGTGCTGGCACATTTACTCTCTTTTATGCATTTTCTATGTCTTTTGTTCCCCTTATTTGTCCAGCTCTTCTGGGTAGCTCCATTTAACCGCTTCACGTTGCTTAGCAACACCCAGAATGACACCAGCAAGGTG
>NW_010429317.1:17842-18107 GCF_000710305.1 Buceros rhinoceros silvestris
TGAGTTCCCGCTGCTTGTAGCAAGTCTCACCTTACAGGGAACAAAAATACCATTTACCTCCACAGTCCCGGTGAATTCGCTTCCCCAGAACGGCATCGATCCGGAGTTCACGTCTCATTAATCAGATGTTTTCCTGCAAAAGCTAAGAACAAGTCAAACCACAGAGACACGCAGCGTTTCACAGGGTATTTGAATCGGCCAGTTCTGCTCTGACATCATCAAACTGTTGAGATAATAAGGGTTTAGATATTTTTTTTTATTATTA
>NW_010429317.1:18202-21178 GCF_000710305.1 Buceros rhinoceros silvestris
ATTATTATTATTATTATTTGCAATTGTTTTGGACAACTTATTTAACCAGGACTATTATGAAGATGGGACAAGAAATGTAGTACCTTACCTGTCCCGAGCTGTTGGCAATTCCAAACCACAGAAGAGAATTTTTTTCCCCAGAAAATCACTCTTGCAAGCTGGGGCACTCAAAACGCACTTTGATCTCCATCGAAACGGTCTGCTTCTGAGGCGGAAAATGGAAACTGATGTTTTGGTTTAAAAATCCCTTTTTAAAACTCAGTTACTGGTTAAAAAGGTTTTTTATGTTTTGAAATATAATACGTTGAATACGTTTGGGGTTTGGTATTGACAGATTTCCCCAGCAGCACTGAAAATGTTTTGTGAAAAATCAAATCCTTTCCCTGAAACATGATGAAAAAAATGGCATTTATTCAGTAAAATTCCTTGAAAAATAACTGGCATTTTCACTCTAGCTTCAGGGAGAAGGTAGTTCCCCCTCTAGCAACACTGAACTGAGGAATCCAGGCTTTGGATTCCTGAGCTCTGTGTATAAAAACCAGAGAGCAACAGGACTGTCATACCTACTCTTATAGCTGGAGACATATCTTTGAAATGGATTCTTTGATCTTCGGACAGACAAAAATTCAATTAACGCAACAGCTTGATTTCACTGGGCTTTTGTTCGGCCCCGGCATCACGGAATGTCAGCCCTGGAGGTACTTCTATCCGGCAAGCGGAGGTCACCGTGACTAGTCCTTACTCAGCCAGCGAAGGCTTTTAATTTGGGGTTAATTTGGGACTGGCTCAGAAGCCCTTACTCACACTGAGTAATATTTGCCGCACACGTAGTACTGCCTGGTCGTATTAATCACCGAGAGCCCTGGTCAACCAAGCCCCGAGTAAGTAACCACCCTCACAAGTAGTTAGCGAGGGAAAACCAGTGTGACTTGTTCAGTGTTATTTGTTTCTCCCCATCCTTTTTCTCGACGTTGTTTAGACTTTCTGCTCTCCACACATGCACAGAGGTAGGTAAACCGATGCTTCTCCGTGCCCTCCCCGAGCACAGAAAGGGTTATAAATGGTGACTCAGCTGCCCTCGTGCTGACCCTGCCGCCAACTGGTTTTAAAAATAAACCCAAATGAATAAAAATGGCTTAGAATCATCCCCAGGAAAGAGACAGTAGAGCTCCCCTGCCAGTGAGAGAAAATAAATAGACACTGTGGTGTCCAGAGCTGGGATCTAAAGCTGTCATTCGGATGCCGTTCCTCATCGCCCTGGGCTTGATTCCTCTGGTTCGGTTCAGGCTAAACCCTGTGCAGCAGGCAGTCCTTGTGCCCCGAATTCCTCTTCCAGGCACAGGAACACGGGAAGGGAACATGCTGAGCCCGACGGCCACTAAACACCTTCCCAACCTCAGAAGTTCTCTTGGCACGTTGTGTCTGGGATCAGGGCTCCCTGAAAACGTGGCAGGTTTTCTCTTCTGGACAAGATTCACCTTGTGGGTTTGTTTGTTTGTTTAAAGCCATCCCCGTGTTTTAAGCATCTCATTTTCAGCAGCTTTTTAACAGGAGCTCCGTTTACAAGCATATTTACAGAGCTAGGAGTAAACCCCTCTCTTCTATCACGCTTTCTAAGTGAAACAGCAAAACACTCTGCGTGCGGCACTGCCTGTTCACAGGGTTTGTATTCAGGCTGATACTGGGAGAACTTAGAAGACACAAAGCACTTTGTGCCAGTGAAACTTGGTACTGGTGAAACCAGGATCAGCAAAACAGAGATTACAGCCTTGAGCTTAAGCACAGGCTCCCTGGATCGCAGTGAGAACTATGCAAGAAATAGGAATTCTAAGAATTTAATCCTTCCAGACTTTTCACCCTGACATTCCCACCAAACCACAGGGAAGAAAACAACGTGACATATACCCCAAACTACCCTGAGTGCGTCCCTAACAAATTAAATACATTGATGGTGGCAAAGGAATGAGAATTCCTACTGCAAATCTTTCTCGCTTGGCTCACATTTTGAGTTTAGAAACTTCAGCTGAACTAAACACATCTAAAGCAAATGAAACGACTTCTAGGGCTAAGCAGAAATACACAACAAATGGTATTTTCAGGCTGTGCAACTGTCTGCTCGAAGAGGAAAGCAGAAAACTTGAAAATCGTTCTTCTTTTTGCTTGCTTGCACAGTGGCAGCCGTCAGCCTCACCCCGGACCGGCAGCTCCTGCCTTCTCTCCACCCCACAGACCTTCTGCGAGCAACCCTCTGGGCTGGGAGATGAAAAAGAGGTACGATATGACCAAGCCTCCAACAAATACACCGCGTCTGAGTTGTTTGTGAGGAATGAACTTTGTGCAAGTCAGAGACTTGCCCCCACGCTGCTTTTAATGTATCTCAAAGAGCTGGCCTCACCTTCCTGGGACAGAAACCACCCAACCTCAAACCGAGGAGAAAGCTGTGGTCTGTGGGGCTGTGGGAAGTAAATTGCTTTGGAGGATCTCCCCATCCCACCTCACCCAACCCTCGTGTGGGCATATAGACCTAAATCTACCGTACAGATAGTGCAGACACCGTTCAGATAGGGTTTGGGATTCCCTTTTTTCCACCACCAACCTTGGTAACATCATGTCGTGGGGAACAAGTTGTTTTGTGGCCAGTTTGCAGACGGGAAGGCTGCCCAAACCTGGTGGAAACAGACCAACAAAAGGCTATGGTGGCTCCAGAAAGAAAACCTTTGTATTAAAAGCCAAATAACGCAGAGCTACAATAATAAATACACACTATCTTAACCGGGAAATACAGTGTAAAAGGTTCGTTAAAGTTCAGCGTCGGCAATAACAATATATATATATGTGTATATATATCTGTACACTGCTTCGGTTCTTGATCCTGCCAAAAGGAGACTTTTCTTATCTGTAAATAAAGAATAAACCTGCTCAAACCATATTCATATACAAAAAAGCTACTCCGACTACGACAGACGCGGTTGAATG
>NW_010429318.1:0-7926 GCF_000710305.1 Buceros rhinoceros silvestris
GGGCGATCTGACCACCTCCGGGGTGCTCGAACCGCCTTCAGCGGCCGATTCTGCTTTTTCCCGTGATGCTCGTTTTAATGCCAAGTAGCAGATATTTTTTTTTTTTGCTTCAGGAGGCACCAGGTCTATCACGTCGCTAGTGAACGCTGCTCGCAAAGGCGGCTCAGCCATCCCAGCTCCTCAGCCTGGCAGGACGGCGCTCGCTGGGCAGATCCCCGAGCGTTCAGTTTGCAGCGGCAAACGCGGTTGTAAGAAGCCAGCAGCGCTGTGCTCTCCTTGGCCCGATGAGCGTTTGTAATGCTGCTGATAGCCCGGGTCAGCCTTGTCTGGAGGGCTGCAGCTGTGCCCCAGGTTTGACATTTCTGCGTGCTTGATCTGAATGCAGAGCACGAGGAGAAAAATCCATCCCCTGTATCGGATAATGAAAGTTTTGGCCTCTGCTGGGCCTAACTTTCCCCTGTCGCCATGAAATTTCTCAAGAATGACATTTGTACAGTGATTTTCAGTGGTTTTTTTTAGCCGATTCCCTTTTCCACTGGTAGGAACGAGTTTGGACTCTTTCTGGTGACCACGACCTTGCTTCCCAGGGAAGTGCTAATTTTATTCCACCGTCGAATTGATTACAAATAGGAGATAGTGGACAGAGATTTAATTAGGGCATGGACGTACAGTATGGATTCTTGAGCAACAGTTGGTGCCGCTGCGCTCAGCTCTTTCCCGGGGTGTTTGCTTAGCGTTGGAAGGAAGAGGAAGAACAAATGGCATTTGACAGATTATTTTGGTTGTTATTTCCATGTTTCTGCCCGCTGTGAGTCAAGGATAATTGGTAGGGAAAAAAATCTGTCCCTTTCTGTTAGGGATCGGTTTCGTGGTGATGTTCAGCAAACCAGCCATCAGGCCGCTCACCAAAACCCACCTTAATTCAGGTCGTTGCTGTTTTTGCCCAAGGCTGGTCATTAGGGGGATGGAAGGTGCCTTCTCTCTGTGTTTGATTCTTTCCAAGTACGGTCTAAAGTTATGTCTCTGTTTTTCCTGGAGACAGCTCCATGCAGTGAAGTGGGATGTGTAAGAATTGTTAAGAGAAAATGTATTTACGAACTCGCAGATAGTTGGAGCCCTGTTGTGCTGTTCCTCCTCCTCCAAACAGCCCAAAGTCCCGTGTTTCCAGGACCCCTAAAATCAGCTCTGGCGTTCCTGCCGCTCTACAGAGGCAGGAGGGGACGGTGGTTCTTTTCCCCCACGTGTCGTGCTGGTGACTGACACGCTTGGGAGGGGTGAACCGTTGGCGGTGGGTGGGGTGAACTGTTACATATTTTCTGTGTGTGACGATGCGCAGGCCACTCGCTGTCCCTCCTCTTCTTCCTCCTCTCTTGGGCAGCGGCAGCAGCTCCCAATGAGTGGACAGTCCTGTCGGTTAAAGCCGAGGTAGAGGAGCTTGACCGTGGGGGTTTCCCACGCGACAGGGCAGCTGGTGACCCATTGTGGCCAGGGGCTTCTGGCCACGTCTGCGGGCGAGGAGGAGGAGGAGGTGAGTACAGGCTGAAGGCTCGGAGCAAAGGCTCAGGTGAGCCGGGGCATGGGATGAACTCAGGGGTGTCTGCCCTGGGAGCGCTTCTGCGGCTCCTGCTGAGGAAATGAACCCGTTGCAGCATCTTTCACAGGAAGGTGACTCGGTGGATGCGAAGGATGGAGCGAGGACCACGCGAATGCTCCTCGACACACACCTCTGAGGGTTTTCAGGTCTCACGGAGCTTGTTTTACAGGAACTGTGTCAGTTTTTTCCGCTGTGCTGAGCACCCCTTCAGCGGCTCTGGGCTGTGGCTGCCTGCGTTCATCGCTCGGCTTTTCTCAGCCTTGTAGGGGCTTTTGGAACTGGCTCTATCGAATTGAAACTGTAAAAAGTTATTCAAAAATTCCTAACAACTGACTGTGTCCTTATCAGCCTGGCCATAATTAGTGCTTCAACACTCAGATTGTGGGTTTTTATTATCACTGATGCCGTGGACAGTGAATTACTGCTTTTAAAACCTGAGTGTTTTCTTAATTGATGCAACAACGTTAAGATTTGGGTTTTTTAAAACCAACTCACAGGTCTCAATGCGTGGTTATGAATGAGGAATTGTCCTGGAATGTCTGTTTTCTAGCTGGGTTCCCCTGGTACCTGTTCTTAGCCCGTTTAGAGTGAATATTTTTGCCTGTTATCTCAACGTGACCACCCAGGTCATCGCAGATAGCTCACAAGTGACGCAAATACTGGGAAATAACTGAAAACGGGGGTCGTGGGCTGAGAGGTGGGGGGCTGCTGTGGAGGAGCCCCCGACGGGGCAGAGGACGTGCTGGCAGCGAGGGCTCCCAGCGGCACTGGAGGAAACTCCTGGAGTTCACGAGCGAGGGCAGAGGTGTCGCGGGGCAGATGTTGGGCGCGTTTAGCCCGATCCTAAGGGTGTAGCAAAGGTTTTTGTACGTGCTGAAGGGTTTTGTTGTGGGCACAGCAAGTCTAAAGCATTTTCTGTGGTTCCAAAGGGAATTGTTTGAGGGTTGTGTTGCTTAGGTGGTGCTTTACGTTCAAAGGTCTTGTCTGGTTTTATAGCTGACAAAGGCAAGGTGCAGGAGGAAAATTCTTAGAAGCTCTGAAATCGAATCCCTGAGTTTGCAATGAATTTTAGCACATAGAGTTGTCGACTTGGTAATTTACTGAGTGCCAGCAACTTTTGTGAGCCCCAAAACCCCCCAAACTCTGAAAACATCACTGCTTTTTTGCCAGGCAAAGGCTGAGGTCCAGTGCCCTTCTTGCAGTGCCTACCCTTGTACTTGGGCATAATTCAGCCACTTGGGACCAGCAAAGCAGCCTAGAAACAGGCATCAGGGGTCGTTTACTCCTGGAGGTGCCTTGTCGGGTGGGTTACGGGCTGGGTTGTGCCCCCCGCCCCGTTCCCTGGGCACTGCTGTCAGGGTCTGGAGCCGGCTGGTGCTCACCATGTGGCTAACACCGCTGTTCTGACCGGGCCAGGACTTGTCCTGTCGTAGTGAGGGACGTGTCCTCATGTGGTGATGGACTTCTCTTAAAGTGGGGAGCTCTCCCCGGAGCTGTGGCAGCACGGCGGGGTGCGTGTGAGCCGGGAGTGGGGAGCCCAGCATCGGGGTGGGTTCTGGTGATCTGCCAGCGACTCTCTCACCGTCCTTTGTACCTGTGAGCTGAGGAAAAAAGTGATGGAATCCGTCTGTTGGCATCGAGGTGGAAGAGGGGGGCGGTTTTCTGGCTCTTTCTAACACAGCTTTAGGTTTCTACTGTTGGCAGCGCAAAGCAGGTTGCGGCAGGGACCTCGGTTCTGCCGTAGCCTCGCGGCATCGGGGTGGGTTCTGGTGATCTGCCAGCGACTCTCTCACCGTCCTTTGTACCTGTGAGCTGAGGAAAAAAGTGATGGAATCCGTCTGTTGGCATCGAGGTGGAAGAGGGGGGCGGTTTTCTGGCTCTTTCTAACACAGCTTTAGGTTTCTACTGTTGGCAGCGCAAAGCAGGTTGCGGCAGGTACCTCGTTTCTGCCGTAGCCTCGTGGCTCGGGCTGGGCTCTGAGCAGCGGCGCAAACTCGGACAATGGTGGCGGTTGTAAAACAGTTGGAGTAGAAGCCGGGGCAGATAATGGGCCGCTTTGTCTGCCGACGCGGCAGTCCCGGAGGGCTCATTAGGGGGAAGGTGATACCCTGCCCACCCTGCTTCCAGCTTTTGTGCTGTGCTGGCGCTCCGCAAAGCGCTTCGCCAGGTTTCTGTTCCGGGTTTATTTATTTTCATCCCTGTGACAAAAATTCCATTTATATTTCCTATTTTTTATGCTCTTTTCACCCCTGCTCACTGGTCAGGGCAGCCCGTTCCCTCCCGGTGTCCCTGCCCAGCACATCGAAAGACTCTGGAATGACAGATGCGTCTCCAAAAACTGCTCCCTGGACCCGCTCGACCCCTCGAGGGTGGCTGCGCCGCCGTCTCCCTGTGGCAGATGATCCCCTTTGCCGCTCGTTGTGAAGGAATATTTTCCTGCAGCACCCCGTGTCATTGTCCCTCTTTCCAGCCGGTCTTTGCACTTCCTGCAGATTCCACCGTCCCGTCTAATAACGTTCTTTTGACTCGAGCAGTGCCGCGTTCTCCTCAATCCCATCTCACTCGCTCTGTTCAGTTTTGCTCGGTGCCGAGATCCTGCCTCAGAACAGACTCACACTTTGAAACGTCTAAATCATCCCTCACCGGCCGCTCGTCGCCGTGGCTCCGGTCGGCTCTTCACGTTGTTAAAAGCCACAGAACCGGATTTCTCTTCGGTCACTGCTGGGCGCTGAGGCGGGATTCTCCCCTGACTCTGAAGTGAGAAAGATCTGGGTGGGGTTTTTAAAGCCGAGGTTCCTTTTGTGTAAGGCAGAGACTTCGGGCAAAGGCTCCTGGCTGCGCTGTGGGCGCAGCAGACACACGGAGATGTGTGCCTGGGCAGGTACGACCTTCCTGGGTAGTTGCTGGTGAAGGAAATGCTGGGAACAGTAAATATCATAGCAAAAAGAAATTCCTCTTCCCTCTGCAGACATTGCTAATGTAGTTTTGTACCCCAGTACGGGCTGATAACACCCTGAGTGATCACGCTTCGGAGATGAACACAGGGCTCTAAGTCACAACACAAGTTGCAAGGTTTTCGGACTCTATAAATAGCAAGTTATATTTGGAAAAACCGAATAGTGTATTTATGGACCAAAGTGTATGAAGGGAAATGCGATGGAAAAATTGAGTCAGATGAGCTGATGTACGAGGCATTTCCCCGTGGAGTCACTGGGCTGAAAAATGTTTTCTGTGCCTAAACTTGAACAGATGCTTCAGCACACACACACACGCGTGTGTCTGTCCCCCCCAGTTTAACGTTGGCGGTTCTGTTCAGACCGCCGTCACTAATGCTCGAAGCCACCTGGCTGAGCCGGGGCTGGGGGCTGGGGGGTCTTTCCGGCGGATCCAGGTGCAGCAGCCTGGTGAGGAGTGGGATTTCTCTCCAGCTTTGCATCAGGCATGTGCTGCAATGACTCACTGACCTGGGATCTCCGTCTTACCCAGGAGTGGAGGGTTTGGCCCTGTTACCTTGCCTAGCTGAGGATCGTTGGAGCCACCTCTTTTGGCTAAATGAGGCCGTGATACCAGCTTCCACCTCTTCAGGTATTAATTCCACCTTTTTAGGTACAAATTTGTCAGAAAGCAATGCCGAGTGCGTGCGCCTGACCTTGCTGGAGACACCGCTGAGGTCCGAGGAGAGGACAGGCGCACGGGTGACCAGCGGATTGTGCCGACCGCTCTTTTTAGGATGCGTGTCGTGTTCGGTGGTGCTGGAGAGCACTGGCAATCGCGGTTCGGTGCTGTCCCCATCGCGGTGTTGCGCTCAGCTGTCGCTCCGCTTCCTGGGGCTGTGTTTTTTGCCTTGGGGGCAGCTGCGCACAGCGCTTCCTCCCGCCAAAAAATCCCCACCTTGTTTTTCTGATGGAGCTGAACTGGTGCAGGGACGTGGACAAATCGCTCCCGGGTCCGACATGGGTCTGGCTGTGGGATGAACGGTGGCACTTGTGGCATCAGGCGATGTTGTCTCCTGCCCGCGGCGCCGTTGGGACTGGTGTGTAAGGCTGGTGTACAACAAGTCATTGCCTGCGTAAAGTTCCGTATCTCTCCAGTGCTTAAAATAGCGGAGAGCCTGGAAGGGACATGGGCTTCTGGTGCAGAAGGTTTCCACACTGCCTGGAGGGAGCACTTCTGACTCCTCATCAGCCCCTGGAAGTCTTGTTCCGTTACAGGTTCAGGGACACGCTGTGTAATCCGGAGCCAGAGGCTGGAGAAACTGTAGGCAGGCGAGGGGCTGGGGTGGGAGGTGGAGCGTGGGGATAGTGGGACTGGTCCCAGCGTTCGTATGGTTTTAAATGGCTTCAAAATGAAGTGGTTCAGGTTCCTGGTGTGTGCCTTGGTGTGCTGTCTCACATGCAGCATCTCCTCCTAAAAATCTTAAAAATCTGATTTTCATGGTAAACACGTTTAAGCAGTTGAGAAATGACTGAACGCTGGTCGCAGCAGACGCTCGCTCCCAACAGTTGCTCTCTGATGTTCAGATATGTAGTTGAACTGTTTTTAGAAGAAGAATTTTCATCATGGAGACTGTGATTGCTGGGATATTAAAAAATAAAAGGAAGTGTTTGGGAGGGGGTACACAGAGACCTTCCGAATAGCCACGTGGAAATGATCTTTATTCCCTGGTAACGTCTTTGCTTTCCAAGAGCTGAACTTGGAATGTCTGCCCCATGGTGTGATTGCGTTCCTCAGCCAGCTCCTGCTCTCTTCGCAATGTGTGCAACCCCTCATCGATCTGGGCGTCTGCAAACCCCGCTTCCCTGGAGGACTGCGCTGGAGAGACATCGACAGAAATAAATCGCTGCTGCCCTTCACGTGTGCCCGTTGCGTGAGATTGGTCTGACAAGGAGACGCTGGACACGAATCGGCTGTGACTTACCGACCATTAATGACCCGAGGTACCAATTTCTGCTCCTTTCACTTTCTGCCAGCACTTCTCCTTTGGCGGCTTCATTAACGCGCTTGTCTTACAGCCCCCCGGGGCTCCTTCAGAACAGCCACGCGGTGTCAGGCTGAGTGTCTGCCTGGTCCCCAGTCCTGTTCCTGACGCTGGCCCAGGTGGAGGCCGCAGCAGAAGCACAGGAGAAGCGTGTTGGAAACCCCTCTCAGCGTTTGGAATGCTCCATCCCGAGACGCACCCATGCTGTCTCTTTTTTCAGTTTCTAAGGGGCTTTCCTTCCCCAGGCTGCTCCAGAGTCCAGCCCCCTGCCCGCTTTCCCCCCTCAGCCTCTCGTTTTCCTGCTGCTTTTCCTCCCAGGCCGTGCCTCTTCTCCAGAGCCTTTCCTGTTCTTCTCTATTTCCCTGACAGGGGATGGCGAGACTGACCGTACACCGCAGCTGGGCTGTGGCTGTCCCACGGGTGCTCACGGTGACACGGCAGCGTGTGCTGTTCTTACTCTAGTTCCCCTCGAACGGTGGTGAAATGCTGTTGGCTTTCTGGGCTGTGCCGAGCTGTGCCAGACAGCCCCGAGATCTCCGGTTTGCTGGGGCCACCTCTGGATGCATCATTTTAGTGTGAAAATGAGATGAATTTTTTTATTCAATGAATGCATCGCTATCTCCATGGAATTTCATCTGCCAGTTTATTACCAGGTTACTTGGAGTTATGAAGTCCTTCTGCTGGTCTTCATGATTACGTGTCTTCCTTGCCTTGAAAGTTCCCATCCGGATCCTTGGGCGCATCCCATCCCCCTGCTGCTGTGTTGACTCACCAGCCTCTGCCTCTGAAACTCCGCCCGGAGCTCCCTTCCTCGCAGGACGTGTCTGGGTACTCCTACCCTCTGTGCTCTTTCACCCCATTGTTACCCACACAGGGACAGTCCCTTTTCCGGTGTGGCCCTTCAGTGTCCCTGGGACAAGCCTCTGATGAGACAAGACTCCCAGGTCTCAAAAATCCAGGGAGTCCGGAGCCTGTCGTGGGTCTGGTTGTCCCTTGCAGAGGCCATGCTGACGTTTCCCCCGGTGTATCGTATTGAGCTCAATAGATGAGTTGTCCCCTAATTCTCTGTATAAAACTGTCTCGTTAGTTCTATACCAATGTTGGGTTGGGAGACCTGTGGTTCATGACTCTTGTCTCACAGCATTCGCTTGACATATGCCTCTGTGTACGAAGGGAACGGCTGTGAGCAGCGGGGTGTTCTGCCCTGAGCTCCGTTCACCTCGCTGGGGAATGCCACACAGTCCTCCCCACCCCTCCCTCTGCCTTGGCTCTGGATTCTGGAACCTCGTCTCCAGTTTCCCCTGTATGAGAGCCCCCAGAGCCGGAGCGGGGCCAGGGGAGGCCCCAGGGATGC
>NW_010429319.1:0-228 GCF_000710305.1 Buceros rhinoceros silvestris
CATTGCCGTTATTATTTTTTACCCTTGGATGCCTGCCACGCGTCCGTGCCGTACAGTAGCGTGCCCAGCTCCATCCCACTTCCCTGTTTGTCTAACTTTTTGACCCTGGAGGACTCAAATCTATTTTCTTCCCTCTTCTTTTCTAAAAAAAATAAAAAAAAAACCCAAAAAACCCCCAACCCCAAACCTATATTAACCTGGCTCAATAGGAGGCATTTTCTTGAACTT
>NW_010429319.1:416-657 GCF_000710305.1 Buceros rhinoceros silvestris
GTAAATTAATTTGTTCGTGTTGTACAATGGCAGTGCAGATGGACTCATTAGCATGCACACAACAAATAATTATAGATGAATTTTTAGCTGGCCTGCTTAATGGGCTTGCTGGGTTAATTATGTCAATGTATAATTACATCAGCCCTGGGAGACATAAAGGCACACCCTGCTGAGCAGACACTAGCTAATGATGGTGTAGTGCTGACAGAGGGAAGACGGACGCCTCTGAATGCACCTGCTT
>NW_010429320.1:0-222 GCF_000710305.1 Buceros rhinoceros silvestris
CGGGGCCTCCCTGCCCGCCTTGCCCCGGCTGTGCTGGGGGTTGTGGAACCGGGTTAGCTCAGGCCTGAGCACTGCCAGGACTCAGATCTCCACTGCTGGGGCAACTCTGCCCTGTGTTCACCAGGCCCTGAGTGACCCCGCACTGGCCAGGTGGGGACGAGCCGTGGACAAGGCGGCCGCCTCGCTCAGCCCCTGGTTTAGAGCTGGCTCGCCGGGTCTGAT
>NW_010429320.1:517-1199 GCF_000710305.1 Buceros rhinoceros silvestris
ATTCCATTGCAGGAGTAAACCAGGGTGGTACCGGGAACAAGCGGGTCTCAAGGTCTGGAAACTCTCCTTGCCACTGGGAATGTATTTATGTTCCTTCAAAGCGCCTGTTGGTCGCTGTGTGTGTTTTGGGTCCTGTCCAGGTCTGGGCAGATCGTTCCCAGCTTTGGACCCGTGCAGCTCCGGGAGGCAGGCATGGCGGGGAGCTTTGGTTGGGCTTGAGAGTGGGCTCCAGGCTGCCAGGAGCGGGCTCTGTGCTGCCGAAAACAGGTCAGACGGTTACCCAAAGGGGCCTCCTGGGGTCCGGGTCACTCTCAGCCTGAGCTTTCCCCACGAGCATCGGCTCTGGGAAGGAGCCACCACAAGTCGTTGAGCGTGGAGGAGCTTGGGGCTGGGGATAGCGACGTACCCGGCAAACGCAGGTACCGGGAGATGAGACAAGCCCAGCTGGGTAAAACTGGTTTGGGGGTTGATGGTACTGCTGAGCGCCAATGGAGTTACTGCCCCTGGCTTTGTGTTTCCCGCATTCAAGCCTCCAAGCGCCAGGAATCACGGTGCATCCACCGAGTGTCCACAAGAAGCTGCCATGTTCAGGGACAAGCCTCCTCCGCTGCTGTCGCAGCTGCTGGGAGCTGCGAGTGGGGCACTGGTTTGGGGAGAAAACGGTGGGGGGGAGGAGCGGAGC
>NW_010429320.1:1233-2113 GCF_000710305.1 Buceros rhinoceros silvestris
ATCTTGGAGTGGGCCCCTGGTGGGGGGAGAAAACGGTGGGGGGAAGGAGCGGAGCTCCTGAAACTCCATCTCCTGCTGGTATTAACCCGAAGTAATCGCCGTGGGTCTTGGTGGTGACAGCAGAGCTCAGTACGGCCACACGAACCCTGGAACTGACTCCGAGGTAGAAATTGGGGTTTCAGACACCTCCGGACCCGGCGGCAGCGAGTTGGTGCCGCTGCCGGTTACCCCAGGAGGGATTTGCCACCCCAGGAGGGAGTCACCAGCCCTGGCCCCACGGGGCTCAGGTCGAAGCCATCACTGGACGCCGAGCGTCCTTGTGAAGCTCCTCTGGTGGTGCATTGGCTGCGTTGTCTGCCAGCACGTTGTCTCACTCCTCGCTGGGGTTTTCCTAACGCTGCCCCTCAGCCGCTGGATCGTGTCCTCCCTTTCAGACACCTCAGCTGCTTTCAAGGGGAGATTTTCGTGGGGTTTGCCCTGTTGCTCTTCTATAAAGTGGCGGCCAGCGGGCACAAAGCTAATTGCTCAAAGGCATTATCTCGGCGGTAGTGACCAGTGCATCTGCTTTCATCTGGCCTCGGAATGGGGGACTGGTGACCTCTTCCTCAGGGCTCCTGCGCTGCTGCCCCTTTGATATGCAAAGGAGTCGCTAATCAGTTCAGAATCTGAGTGATGGGTTTGAATTTTAATCAAGAAGCGACTGGAGAAATAACCTGCTCGCAACTCTCTCGTGGCCTGGGAGCTCTCCCAGGCGTCGTTTCCCTCCGTTAACCGCAGGCTCTGAGGAAGCTCCTGGAAAGCCAGACCTCGGCCATGGCCGGAACGAGGCTTCTCCAGGATTTTCATGCCTGAGCTTTTCTAACTTACCCGTCGTGACTTG
>NW_010429320.1:2263-2501 GCF_000710305.1 Buceros rhinoceros silvestris
GTTGCTTCATCCCTCGGGCTGTTTCCAGGCGAACCTCTGCTCCTGCTGCCAGAGGTTGCCCAGACGTTGAGGAGAACAGAAGGTTCCCTGGCTGCTGCCCTGCAGCCCACGGATGGGAACGGCCACGGAGCTGCTGGGGAACGGCTCTGGAGGAAGGAGGCGGGGAGGGGTCAGTCTGTTCTCCCCAGGTGAAGAGGAACCAGCCTACCAGTTGTCCCAGGGGAGGTTGAGGTTGTCC
>NW_010429320.1:2750-4169 GCF_000710305.1 Buceros rhinoceros silvestris
CCTGGGTGTGCTGGGGCTCAAGATTCAGAGCCTTGGCCCGAGCGGCTGCCGTGTTCTTCTGTCCTGTCAGTGTTTGGGTGGGGGAGCAGCAGCCTCTCTCTTGTCCTGCCCAGTGACGTTTGGCTTTTCTCTGTTGCAGAGACTAGAGAGGTGTGTGGGCATCGTGACCTCGCTGACCAACGGGCTGTCGGAGAGGGAAGCTAACGATGCCCTCAACGCTCACGTAAGTGTCACCCTGAGGGCTGAGGGATCCCACCGGGGTGCTGGTGTTGCTGGTGTGTTGTACCCACACGAAGAACAGAGGGGGACGGAGCCTGTCGGCGATTCCCTGAGCTGTTACAGCCTGAAAACAAAATCACCTCCTGGTTTCGTCCCTGGCAGCCGCCCCCCAGCAGCTCTCTGTCCCCCTCTGCGCACACCCGAGTGTGTCACCATGCGTGTGCTGCCGGTGTTGGTGTTTCTCATGGGTTTTTTGCTCAAAGCAGCTTTCTCCTGGCCTCTGAGCAGCCAGAGCGCTGGAAAGGGCAGGTTCAACCCTTCTGTTGCAGGATGGAGCATTTATTTCTAACTCCACACAGCCTTCAAATCCTTGCCAGCGAGCTGCAGATGTTACCGTATAAGGAGAGCTGGTGTGTGACACGTTCACGGGCTCTCAGCTCGGCTGGGTACATTTTTTCCCTCCCCAGAACACCTTGTTGGAGTCAGCAGTGCTGGGTTGCCTTCCCTTAATGGGAAAAGCTCGGCCAAGCGGGGTTCCAGGGCGCTGCAGCTCCGGAAATCCTGTCCCACTTGGGTGAAGCGGTTGTGGAAAAGTCGAAGAAGAGCCTGGGCGGGTGCCCAGCCTGGGGGGCTCTTCTTAGGGGGTGGTTTGTGGCCCCTCAGTGATGAGACACCCTGAAATGGGACAACTGAAACTGCTGAAAGCTCTGGCTGCTGCGAGGATTGCGCCAACTCTGCTGCGGGGTGCAAACATCAGGGAGATGCTGTGTGTGTTTTCTGTTCCCTTGTGATCCCGCGGGCTGCTGGGGGCTCCAGTGACCCTTTGGTGGGGCTGGAGAGGGGTCTCCTCCCTCCGGTGCTTCCCCTAACGTCCCATCTCACCTGCAGCGCTTGTGTTTTTCCCCTCTCAGATATGTAAAGGAACCCCCCAGCACGAGGAGATCTGCCTGGGCCTCTTCACCCTGGTGTTGACCGAGCCGGCCCAGGCACAGAAGGTAAGACCCTGCAGAAGCTCCATCCGTGCCAGGTTTTGCTCCCCGGGCAGCCGCAGATTCCGGTGCGGCAGAAGCTCTGGGTGGCGGCAGGCGCCTGGCCGGACCCCTCCGCCCTGCGCAGTGTTTATTGCAGCAGGGCAATGACTCTGCTCGCCCCGTTCCGGGGCCGGGTGCATCCCCGGGGCTGCGGCCGCGTCTGGCCGGG
>NW_010429320.1:4279-5957 GCF_000710305.1 Buceros rhinoceros silvestris
CTGCTGCAGGGGAAGGCAGATCTGGCCGGCAGCGAAGGGAGTGGGGCTGGGTGCTCTCGCAGCCCCGGAATCAGTTGGTTTGTGCTGTGGTGATGCTTCAAGAA
This sequence comes from Buceros rhinoceros silvestris, assembly GCF_000710305.1. Lineage (NCBI taxonomy): Eukaryota > Metazoa > Chordata > Aves > Bucerotiformes > Bucerotidae > Buceros > Buceros rhinoceros. The sequence continues at coordinate 4,384 of NW_010429320.1, forward strand.
GCCGTAGGGCCAGTCCTGGTTTCTGCCTTGTCTTTGGAGCATGGAAGGGTTTCACATGCTGGATGCCAGACGTAGATGGCACAGAAAAAATCACCTTGACTCTAGGGGAGGAACATCCTCGATACCGGGGAAAACGGCTTTTTAGCCACCCACACCCATTCCTTACACAGCATTTCGCTTTTAAATAACTCTCTCTGATGCTGTAAACTGCAATATTTAAAAAATGAGAGTTGCCCACCTCCAGGAAGAGGAATGTTTTGTGATGGAAAGATCCTGAATGAGGATTTGATGCTGTTGCTCTGGTCTGGGGGTGCTCGGGGACGGAGCTGCATCACCGAGACCAGATGGATCTGCAGCAGCTACAGGGAAAACCAAGAGCCCTGTGGAAGGGCCGGGTGAGGCCTGCGGGGTCCTCGTTCAGGCGTTTCGGTTAAGAAGGTGCTGCCCAGGATTTGAAGGGGTTGGAGCGGGCTCTTGAAGCCGGCGGGGCTGCTCTGTGGGTCCCGTCCCCTCTCTGCGCCCTCCGCGGCGCCGAGGCCGTCCAGGAGACGGCTGGGGCCATCCTTTGCTGCTCGTGGCCCGTTAATTGGAGGTGGCTGGTCCTGGTGCTCTCTTCAGATCCGCTTTTCAGAGCGTGCTGCTTCTCTTGAGGAGTAATTGGATCTGCCGGGCTCTGATGTCACCGGGGCTGCCGCCTGCCCCGTGTCCAGACAGTGAGGACGGGAAGGCGGGCAGTGATTTCCTGCCAGGCTTTGGTGGGGGGGTTACTCCTTGCTGTTGCTCCCTGGCTCTGAGGAGGGGTTAGTGCTTGCCTGGCTGATGAGGCATCTCAGGAGAGTTCTGAAACGCTGACAGAGAGGACAGAGCCCCGCTCCTCCTCAGCGAGAAGCACAGGTGAAGATCCACAACTTCGGGGGTCAGCGCAGGAGCATGAACCCGGCGAGGCTGGTCTGGATCAATCACACCCCACCGGCTTCACCGCCTTCCCGGGACCTGTGGTTTCACCTCAGAAAAAGGGGTATTGTCGCCTTCACAGCCTTGTCACTGCAGCCAGAGCTGAGCATCGCATCGCCCAGCTGCGGGGAGGGGCGCTTGACCGCTTCAAACATCGCAGTGACAGCAGCGACCCATCAGCTCGCCCTCCTCCGCTTTAATTAACACCGGGCTCCGGGATCAGAGGGCACGGAGCCCTCCCCGCAGCCAGCCCGCGCTTCCCTGACAGCTCCTCCGGCGTCTCCACTGTCTGCCTCTGCTGCCCTGCAGCTCCTCCGCTCCGTGGCTTTTTTCTTTCTTTTTTTTTTTTTTCCCTTTTCCCCTCATTTCAAGCGCTCATTTATCATTTGTTCCTTCCTGTTAATTAAACGGCCGGTGCCAGTGGCGGCTCCAGGCTGCCGAGAGTGGGGAGGAGACGACGGCCTGTTCGCAGCTTTGGCAGTAACCAAGAACTGCAAGTGCTCTCCCCCACCCCCCGGGCTGCTGGAGCTGTGAGGAGTTTTTCTGCCTTCGGATCCTCGTGCCGGAGGCTGGGCAGGGCCCAGCCTGGCTCACCGAAGCCAACGGCTGGGCTCTAATCC
>NW_010429321.1:0-6859 GCF_000710305.1 Buceros rhinoceros silvestris
GGCGTGGGCTCCCTTGGCAGGGGGGCTGCCCTATGTTCGGGTAATGCGCTATTTCACACCGCTGGATCCTGTCCCAGCCTTGCGACAGCCTCGCAGCGGCTCCAGCAAAATCCTGCCGGCCGCGCCGCCACACGGGATCCCTCGGGACGGGGCTCCAGGCATCAGTGCTCCTGGGCAAAGCAACAGGCAGGCGCCCGACGGCGTCTGGAACAGCCAGGGCTTCTGCACAGCCGCCCCGTGACGTCTCCGGCAGGCAGTCCCACCCGCATCGCTGTCTCCAGCCTTCCCTTCTTGTCGGCAGCGTGTTGGCTTGGTGATGGGAGGCCGTCGCCGCACTGAGGAGCAGAAGCTCTTGGGGCAGGGTCATCTTGGCAGGCGGAGGTGGCGAGTAGTGCTGTCACTGCCTGGGTCGCTCTTTACGCATACAAGCGGTCTTAGGAGAAAGGCAGAATCACTCCACTTCAGGTGCAGCTGAATTCCTCAACTTCAAGGGCAGCAGCTGTGATGACAAGTTGCTCTCTGCATCAGAATTAAGAATTCTCCTTGGTGTGGTCTCCATCTGCTGGGATCCTGACATCGTTCTTGAAGAAAATCACAACACCTGGAACAGATCTGGAGTTGATATGGCACCGTTTCTTCCCCGATAGTACAAGCCCTTCCAGCTGGGGGGAGCCTGGCTTTTGGACAAGATGCAGAGCACCTGTAGGATTTGCTTTACAATGGATTCCTCGAAGAAAACCCCATACCTCTGCCTTTATAAAAAGAGATGGCTCTTGTGTGGGCTTGCTGTGGTTAAGAGCTTCAGGAAGCTCCCCAGTCCTGTTCTGCCACCCCTTCGTCACCACAGTCTCCCCACTCCTCCGACGTGGTTCAGCTTGCATCAAACCTCTCCATTGACAGTAACCTGAGGAGAACATGTAGGCTGTAGCCTCTCCAAAAACAAAGAAGGTACTCAGTGGGATGGGTCAACTTCTGCATAACATTTTGAGTGTTGTTTTTAAATTCTAAATTATTTTGCCTTTTTTTTTTTTCCCAATGGGAGCAGCTCTTGTCTGCTTGGACCTCCCTGTGTGACTCCCCCTTCCAGGCTCACATCCTCTGCTGGCTGGTGCGAGCAGCTGCTTGTGCAGTCAGCTTCTGTCCTTTTGAGGTACCAAACTCTCCTCGTACAGACTGCAAGCCCCGTACAGACTGCAAGCCCCCCGCATGGCATTCAGGCTCTTGAATGCTCAGTGTTGTCACATATCGAAGTACCCTTCAGGCTGTATCTCTTAATCCTCAAGCTCTAGAACATGCTAGTGAAAAATATAGATGAACTTGTTACGCGTTGGTCGTTCTGCGGCTTGAGACTTTAAGTCCAGCTATTGTAAAACACACTGAAGGGAGGCACACAAGAAGAGACTTTTGGTGGAAAACTTCACTCCTGTGGAGAACCTGCTGGAACGGTAGTCTGGTGCTATGCAGGAAAATTGCCTGTGTTTCAAGAAACAAGATGATCAGTCCAGCCAGAGTGAAGAATAGACCAAAAAAAAAAAAATTCAGCTGCAATCAAGCATGCCAGGGCATAACCCTCTCTGCAGATCTCCTCTCCTAAGGGTCCAAGCCCATGAAAGAACTTGCAGTCGGTGGATGCTGCAGTCTGCTGAAGGAGCAAGCAGGCCGTTAATGAACTTCGATGGAGCTGACTTTTCTGGAAAATTAGCTGGATCGCCAGGGTAACAAATCACAAAAGGACGCAGGACACTGTCAACACACAGAAGGATACGGACGTTTGCTGAAAGGTTCTACAGGCACGACAAAGTGAAATGAAACTGGATGTCCTAGAAAACAGTCTTCACTTTCATCATGTCTTTTGGCTGGATTCCGCAGCATCACAGAAATGCTTCCACAAGAATTGATTACTTCTCACCCTCCGAGCCCTGGAGAGCTTCCCACGCTGCTCAGAATAGGTAGGTCTTTTCGAGTACAGGCTTAGAGGTGAGATCTAAGCCAGCTGGGCAAAACCACCAGCCTTCGACTACTCATTACTATGTATACAACTGAATCCTGCAACCAACAAGCTGAAAGGAAAGAGAGGAAAAGGACTACCCACTTATTTTATCCACATTTAGCAGCGCCTCCCCAGAGTTTTGGAGAAGTTTTAGACTCATGGATTCAGTTCAGCCTCAATCATGGGTCCTTCAGTTCCATAATGATGTTCTCCTGGGAATAGTCTGGATCAGCTCCTGCCTGGGTCTGTTTTCAGCTGCAGTCTTCGCAAGTAAGAGTGGCCACAGCAGGACTTCACCTGCTGCCCTGACTAAGACGTTTCCATCTCTCCAGCCACAGCCTTAGTCTTACATCCTCCGTACCTCCCTGTACTGGCGCTCTTTGCTCATGCAGATACTTCTGCTGCTTTCCAGAGGCATGTGGGCCTCTGGAAAACTGCTTGGAAAACTGTTTGCATTTCCTCAAAAGCCACAACAGAACAAAACCACTTCTTATTCTGAAAAAGTGGGGGGGGTTCCCAATAGAAGGAAGTTCAGGACTCTCACTTACTACTTGGATATCTCAGTTCAAACCCCTGTTCTGCCTCTAACTTCCCACGTTCCAGAGAGTCCCCGCACCAGGTTAATGGCTGGTGGGTACTGATGACAATGGGTGACTGACCTGACAGCGACTTCACCCCTTCATTTGCCCTGTTTCAGCTCTGACGTTGTACACGATTGCCCCCTGGGGCAAGGAGAAGCCAGCAGGCTTGACGTCGGGCTTGAGAGAATAAAATTCTTGCATCTTTTCAAGCAGATAGGGAGGAAAGCACTGGGATCCCATAAAAAGCAATAGGAAATGAGAAATTTTTTACTTCCCCCTCCAACTGGTTTTCTCGGAGAGAAGTCTTGTTTTTAAACGAGACGAGAGCACTCTTCTAGGTACGCACTGCAGGTATTGTGCAAAGACGCCTTAGAGCGTTCCGGCCAATAGCTACAGTATCTCCCAAGTCATCCTTCTGCATGAAGGGCACTTCATCAAAAAGTTCCTGACGAGTTCTTACCTACACAGCACACCACTGACATGCCCATCCCGTGTGAAATCTGTGCCAGAAAGACAGAGTTCCTGTTGTCAAATCACGAGGAAGAAGCGGTGCCAGTCTGGGTGAAAAGCGCCCTCCAAGATCTACGGCGCCACAGATCGTCGACACCGTGCGGTGCGCTGAGCCTGGTGGCCAAGGCAATACAAGGAAACGGACACTAGGGAAACAAGGAGGCATGGAGAACAGCCGGGTCCAAAGCTCAAGAAGATGAAATAATAACAAACAAAGGGGAAACTACTGATCTGAGCCAGCACGTGAGCCGCTGAGTATCACAAATTGTTACTCGTGCTCCCCCGAGATGGCAGACACCGATGCCAGTCTGTACAGAGGGCTGGGGACTGCACAAAGATCCGTCTTGCGATGGGTGTTGAGACGACATTAGAAAAGCCCTGAGCAGGGGGAAGACACAGTCCCTGCAGAAACAGAGGGCCCGTCAGGGTGCCAGTGACGGGGCTGTCGTTCTGATTCTTCCCTTCGCTTCCTGCCAAGTGCTGTTTTTCTGAGCCTCTCAGAGGCTGAGGACAGATGGACACCATTAGATCTTCGTGGCTCCTCTGGGAACTAACTGGTAGTCAGACCTCTTGCATATCCGAGCCCCTCAAACCTCACCTGCTTACCCCGCCTGGGACTTGACTAGAGTGTCACTCATGCTTTTAGCTGCGGTTCGAGCACATCCATCAGAAATGTGCCCGTCTTCGCTTGGACACATCTGGAAAACACGCCAACCGCCCTGACAGCTTGTTACAGTGATTAATCACCTTCATTCCAATAAATTTGTGCCCAGTTTTCCATATGAATTTATGTGGTACCAACTTGCTGCTACACATTCCCATAATTTACTAGATTAAAGAGCCTTTCACTACTTGGTATTTTTCTCCCAAGGAAGTTCCTTCACCATCGTCATCAATTCCCTGCTCAGTCTTTTTTGATAAGCTAGAGAGAGCGAGCTCTTTGTGTCTCCCATTGCAAAGCATTTTCTTCAGGCTCTGAATCATTTTGTGTGGCTCTAATGTTCCATCACCCATTTTTCAACATCAATTTAAAACACACAAGCCATCCCAGGGCCAGTCTCATGAATACAGCACGCGCTCATATCCAGTTGCTTGTCCCTCAGGACTCCTAAAAAAAAGAAAAATCTGTCCAGCGTCTTAGGCAGATGCGAGCCGGCCTCCTTCTGGCTGGCATTTGGAGGAACCGAAAACCAGCCCTGAGTCACCTGTCACTGGTGCTGCCATCTCAGCAGGTACAGAGAAAGCACGACAAGGCTGTCTCCTTGCTTCTTCACCGTGACAGGATTCAACCTTGCAAAGCAAGGCTGCCCCTGCGCAGGGTGCTGCTGTGAGCACAGACCACCCCAGGCACACTCAGACCACATCCACCAGGAGTAACAGGCCAGTGGGCGCAGAGAAGGGTGTCCAGGCTGTTAAACCCTCTTACCCATCAAAGTGGAGTGGCTGCAGACGCTTATGTCCGTGCCTGGGCATTGCTTGGGGAAGGGTTAGCAGCCTGGGCCAGCACCGCGATCTTTCTGCAGTTCTTGACGTGGACCCAGCTGAGCCCCAGGACCTGGGAGTCCTTCCCGCTACCACCCCCTTTACCAAGAGAGATGAATGCCAGAAACAGCCTCCAAGGGGGGAGAGGATGAAGCAACTCCCTTGCTTTCTCCTTCTGAACCCTCCTTTCAGGAGGTCAGCAGGGCTGCAGATGAGAGAGGTGGCAAGGGGCTGGAGCATCCTTTTCCTGCCCAGTGGCAATCTAAGGGCTCGCACCAACAAGAGCGGCACGATGTCCATCGCAGCAGAGCCTCTGGCAGGGGCATCAGGCCTCTCAGCAAGGGAAAGGACACGGGAAGAAAAGGCAAGGAATAGGGAAGGAAAGGCAGTAAAAGGCACTTCTGCTCACAGAGGAGGGCTTGTGGCTGAGGCCTTGCACCATTGTGCAGCTGGGACCAAACCCAGGCTGGCAACCTCCCCCGGGCTGATGCTTTAGCCCTGGGGGGTCCCTGAGCTGCCCACCCTGCATCGAACACCCATCCAGCACCCGCACCCTGAAGCTGTCTCGTGGCAGGCCTGTCCTGCCGCCGCTTGTCAGTCACCCGGGTATCCAGTGCCAACAACGCTGGTGGCACTTCACAGCCGTCGTAGGTAGATGAGGTGTCCAGGCTGAGCCTAAATACCACTTTTTCTATAATTCCAGGGTTCTCAGATCAGGAGGTTGAGGGAAGAGTGATTTTGGAAAAAGATAATATACCCCCCCCTGCCCGAACTCAACAGAAGGGAACAAAAGTATCTGATGGCTAGGATTTTATTAGATTTTGTCTAGAACAATAAGAACTTTCTATTTTTCCACAGGATCTTCTCCTTTCTTATATTCTGTCAGTGGCAGAAAATGCTGAATCACAAACCTGGAGCTTAAAAAAAAAAAAAAGGAGATATTTCATATGCAGAAGAACTGTATCTTACATCATGTCATGCTTCCTGCTCTGCTCTCTGGTGCCATGTTCCTAATTTTCAGGCTGTTTTAAAGGTCAGCTTCACAGAACAAATCCTGACCTCAGACATGGGAAATATGCTGCCTCATCACTCCAGGATCTTTTCTCACATGATTAGTCCCAACATTCCTGCAAGTAGAACAGTCCCCAGCACCACTGCCACAACCACAAAAAAAACCCCAAAACAAAACAAAAAAAACCCCAACCAAACCACGCACACACAAAAAAAACCCCACACAAAAAAAAGGAGATTTTATTTTTCTTTCCGTGCCCCACCATCACAGCCTCATTTCATAGGGTGGGGGCTACTTTGGCAGCGTAATGCCAACGATGGGCAAGTAATTGTCTTCCCAGTCATTTGTGCAAATTAAAGTCAGAATACTCACCTAAACTGACAACTACTCTCAGGAAGTTTTAGAGGACTTTAAAGAGGATTTTATTTCAGATTTTCCAACAGCTAAGGTACAGGATCTGGATAGAAATTAATTGAAGACAGCAATTACTTCTCGTGGTGTTTGTTTTAATCCTTATTATTATATATTCAATCAACTGGCTTCATTTTGCCCGAAGAATTTTATTTTGATGCTCCAATTTGAGCAGGTGGGAGAGGACACGTTAAGGTGGTGATCCAGAAGAAACACACATACTCTGTTTACTTTGAGCAAAAATCTGAACTTACTTGAAATTCCTACTATTGATTATCAAATGTTTAAAGAATGATGGGAAGCACAACAGCGATGAACATGCCTCAGTGCCACAGGAGGGCGGAAGGTTTAATTTACTTGCTTGGCAACTCTTCTAAAAATGTAAGCTCTTGACCTCAATATTAAAGGTAATTAAAAATTAACCTAAAATTAATCAGTCAATTAATCTACTGGCTTTACATTATAAATATATGCTGACAAAGTAGTTTGACTGAAGTACAAAAGTTAGCGCAAGCTCTTTTTAGTTTGCTTATGCCTCTAGGAAAGAATTTGGCTCTTTTTCAGTAACCTGGTGGACCATGTTCATACGAAGGGTTTGTCAGGATCTGTAAGAAATACGAGCAAAACCGAAGCTCCCACTCACTGGGAGACTCCACGGGTGACATTTAAAAGAAAGCACAAGCCCGCAGCAAGATGAAGAATGGGTTTTCTGTTAAATTATAACTAGCCAGACGGTTAGACTGCTCTCAGGCTCATGATAAAGGCATAAAGATTGCCTCCGTGCCTGCAGAGCTGGCTGCCAGGTGGCATAAAGCACGGTTACCTTGGCAGACTCGGCCCCTTCTTGTTGGACTCTGCTGAAACAATGAAACG
>NW_010429321.1:6949-8255 GCF_000710305.1 Buceros rhinoceros silvestris
CTGAACCAGTGAAAGGAACATGCCCAGGGCCTGAGAGCAAAGATTGCCCCACAGCTTGTCACTCAGAAAAAAGGAGAAAAAAGAAGTGGCTAAGGCATCGGAGCCATCCCGGCCCCTTGCCAGAGGAAGGGCTGCGCACGGCTGAACCTCGCAGAAGTCATGTGAAAGAACCGGAGCACAAAGTCCTCCTCTAGCAAAGTCAGAACAAAAATGTTTGGATAGGATTTCTGGAAGAAAGTGCCGGAGTGTTTGTGAATAGGCACAAGAATAGGCACTTCCAGTGACCGCAGAACTATAAACAAAAGCACTTTTGTGCACTCCCGGATTACTTGCTCTTATTTTCTCTTACAGTCATGTGCTTATGTGGGCCTCTGCTGTTCAAAAACATGATGCGCTGAGGCGCCTAAAATTGCGACCAAGTATTGTCCGAGTCACATTAACTTTCCTGTTCTTTAGTATCATTTGTTTCATAACTGTACCTCTTCAACGACCAAGTGACCTCTGAATCCTTTAAAAGTTTTTGTTGATACGTGCACTGTGTTTCCAAAGCGTTTCAGATTTATGGGCTCCCCCCCAGTCTCCGTCATTGTTTTGTTGTTCAGGGACATCCCCTTCTTTTCAGCAGATTGAAACATCCTGTAATCTGAAACAGATTTGGTGACCCTGCAGCATTAAATCATGCTTTGTGGTGCTTTATTCCCGCTCCAAAAGACTTTGTGCATTAGCGAGTACATAAAATTGCACCAGAGACTGAATACATATTGAAAAGTAATAAATGATTCCATATGGTCTTAATTTTTCAAAGCAGTACACCACCGTTTGGAAGCAATAGTGTTTAATTTTCCAATTAGGAAGATTCTTAAATAGCCCTTCTAACTCACAAATATGGGAACGTTCTCACTTCAGATATTCTCCCCAGCTGAGAGATTTGGGTGCACCAACAATTTTCACAGTCAAATGGTGTCCTTGGTTAGCTAGCTAGCAAGGGTACAATTAGCCAAGGCAGTTAATTTCTTCCTTTTATTCAAAAAAGCTTGTGTCATCATTACTGCGGAGACACAGGTCACAAAGCCTCTGTGAGCAAACTGAATAGCATACGTTCCTCTTTAAGCTTCACGTGCTTGAACATCTGTCAGACTGCAGCTACAGTTCCTCCCTGGTTTTGCCTGTTTACTTCCAAGGAAAAAAAAATCCATTTTGGTAAAACAAGGCTTGTAACACCTCTACGCAGATAATTTTAAGCTGGACATGCCTACTGTGAAGAGTTGCTACTGGCTTTGGAACAGCCGGGTCTTCAGCAGAGAGG
>NW_010429321.1:8399-10388 GCF_000710305.1 Buceros rhinoceros silvestris
CCAAAAATAATTAAAAAAAAATAGAATCAGGTCTCCTTCCCGTTGTCACTGGCTCTCCACAGTTAAAACAGCAGCGAATGACTTTAACACACCTTTAACGCAGCAGTTTGCTAGACCGAAGGAAATTATTTTGCGAGGTGGGCGAAGGTGCCTACGAATGGAAGAATTCGACTCCCCAGATTCCAGGGGGAGTGTGCAGGGCGGTTAGCTACAGCTGCATGCCCTGAGCACAGCGAAGTGACATTCACATGAGCCACAAGGAATGTCGGGCCTCTAATACCAGCAGCAGGACTGGGGCAGAACCGAGGCACTGAAGTTCAGAACTGCCCTTCCAAAAGCCCCTGCTCAACCGACGCCTAATCCCAGAGGATCTCAAGTCCTATTTTTAGGTTGTCAGCATCCTGAGATACAGGACACTCTGCCTTGCACATACCCAGAACCACCCCACGTTGGGCAGCTCCATGCCTCTCATCCCCTGGGGCCCAGCACTGGAATTTGGAGCTCAGACACGTCTCGGTGCAAGATGAGAGCCCCAGCCCGGTCAGCTGCGCAGACGGCTCCGAGCACATCCAACACGTACCAGTGGGCTCCATTTCCTCACAGCGCTCTGCTGTGATCGCTCTTCCAAGACAGGGCAGCGGGTAGGAGGTGCCGGTCGCTATCCCTCCGCTCACTGCAGCGCGTCTCAGGCACTCAGGCAATGTGACCCCATTCCTCCAACTTGATGCGGCTCCTGAGTCAGCAGTCACCCAGTTCCTCCGGGGTGGGGGAGAGAGAGAACCAGCTGCAAATGCTTATCACTGACTTCCCCGCCATGTGCTGAGTCGCTGACTGCTTTTGCTTAACACTTCACCAGCCCCTTTGAAGAACTTCCTTCCCCCTGCGTGCCTTGCGATGCCCCCCATGCCAGGAGACCCAAGGTCAGCTTCTCCCTCTCCTGCCCGATGGGGTTCAGATGCCTCCCTCTGACCTTCCTGAAGAGCTTCTTACCCAGGAGGTGGGCTGGGCGGTCTCCCAGCAGATGCTCCCCAGGCTAACCTAACACCCCGCTGCAATTTCAACCAGCCTGTTGAACCCGTACTGCTGCCTGGGGGAGAGGGTGGGGATTCAGGATTCATGGGCGCAATTAAGGAGAGGCCGTGACCTAGCAATAATAACATTGCCACGAGGAAGGGAGGGGAACAGCCTTGGATTCGAGTCCCCTTTTCCAAGCCTACTCTCTGTATTTTACGTTGAACATCTGTCAAGAGGACAAAACACAAAGTTCTGGGAAAAGGACCAGGAGCCACATCTCCAGCTCCTAAGCAAGTGCTGTGATGGCTGGAGATGCAGAATGACAGGGCGAGGGGAGGGGCTTGAACTTCTTCCTCCAGGGGCCACATACAGGAGGAAATCAGGAAGGCACTGACATAAGCTGCACGGGGGCACGTGCTCTCAGGAGGAGAGGCGAGGCTGTGAGCCTCAGCAAAGGCACATCATTCCTGCAGCCCTCATTCTCCTCACCTGATCCCTGATTAAAGCCTCTGCTATGTCAGTGTGCCTTATGTCTGCGGGCAGAGGGAACCAGGAGGGTGAAAGGTGGTTATTTTCGGGCTGTGGCGTGTAAGCACCACCGCAATGAAGCAAGGATTGAGGCCACATTGCTCTGCACAGAACCAGGCAGACAGGGCAGCCACCTTGGGGACATTTTTTTGTCCCATGAAGACAACCAAGAACGCCAGAGTTTCAGGGGTGTAGCGTTGAGGTCTCCCTACCTGCAGGCACTTAGCACACTGGATCCTGCCACCAGACAGCTGCCTGGTCCCTCTCCCTCACACCGCATGCAGAACCTCACTACCTCCTCCAGGGCTCCAGAGGTTAGGTTAGCTTTGACACAAGGGGAGCGGGATGTGACCGAGAGATTGCCTTGGTCCTCGGTGCAGCTGTAGCTTCTGGCTGAAGGGAATTTTCCGTGCGAGAGCCCCAGCGCCTTCCGCAAAGGCTTTCCTC
>NW_010429322.1:0-229 GCF_000710305.1 Buceros rhinoceros silvestris
CGGTGGCCCCCGCCCCACCGGGGCCGCCCGCCCCCGTGGCTCAGGCTGGCCCTGCCACCATCCCCAGCCACCTCCTCCAGCACCGGCAACCCACAGCAAGTGGAAACCACAAGTGAGCAACCGCCGCCTGGGCCCAAAGCGACAGCAAGGCTGTCACAGAGATGGGCTTCGGTCCCCCGTGGCGGCTGTGCTTAGACAACAGCAGCTGGCTCCGGGGCGCGCGGGGTTC
>NW_010429322.1:409-1110 GCF_000710305.1 Buceros rhinoceros silvestris
TCCCAGCCAGCATCAGCGAGAGGGGCTTGGTCGGTTCCCGGCGCAGCTGCAGCTGCGGGCAGGTGGCAGCTGCGCCAAAAGCAGTGGCAGCGACAGGCAGGCAGGCACGCTGCAGCAAGAGGGCAGAGCCGAGCTGAGCAGACAGCTCCGCAGCAGCGGCGCGCCGGCTGGAGTCAAGAGAGAGATGTTGCTCCAAGGCTGTGCCGGGGTGGAAAGAGACCGAGGCAAATGCAGGTGTGCTTTTTAAAAGGGGAAGTGGTGTGAAAATAACAGAAGCCCACAAAAACTTTTAACCAATGAGATGCAGCGGACATCACATGGGAAGGAATAGTATTGGTCAGTTTAAAACAAAAACTTCTGAAACGGGAGAAGTTTCCTTAAGCGGTCACACACAGAGACAAGCTTTCACAAACACAAACCAGTGTATTTACAGCAGAAAAGCACCAGCAAAGATCAACCTACTGACAGACAAGCAGAAATCAAACTATTTACAGAGAAACCCCCCAAACAATATAACAATAATCAAACTATTTACACATAAACCCCTCAAACAATAAAAAAACTGCAAATCTTCTTTCTGCGCACCCCCCCTGCTCTCCTCTGTTCTCATCATCTCCTCCGTACCTGGAAGAAAAGCATGCAACATGGCCGCTGCAGTTTGGCTCCTGAAGGTCGGGGGATACACCCCAGGACTGGGACAC
>NW_010429323.1:0-370 GCF_000710305.1 Buceros rhinoceros silvestris
AGCCTGGGCTTGGCCGGGTCTGGTCCGGCCAGCCCCTGCTCCACACTGGCATCTGTGGTGAGCCCTGGGGAGCTACTCGTTCTCCCCGATGTTTCCTTGTATTTTCTACTGAGAACGCTTCTGTCCCGTTTTCTTTATTTTTGTGGAATAAAGGCAGCCGTGTTGTGCCTGCGCTCTCCTGAGGCTGGGACGTGCTTGGGCTGAGCCTGGCTCAGTTCCTGTGGAAGGGACGCGCTCGCTGTGTGCAGGGGCCAAGGCTCTGGGTCCCAGGGCCACCAGGACCGAGCCAGCCCGCAGTGCGGTCCCTCCGGAGCAGATCTGGGCCAGCAGTTGCATCGTCTTGCTGGCCAGCGCGGCCGGGGCCAGGCGG
>NW_010429323.1:577-789 GCF_000710305.1 Buceros rhinoceros silvestris
CTCCCGTCTGGCACAGCCTGCATGGTGCTTGCCTGCCAAAACCCGGCTGTTCGGGCGCGGGGCGAGCGGGGCGGGCTGGGCCAGCGCTCTGCGGCGTTTGGCAGTGGTGGGTCTGGTCTAGGGTGAGGGGTGTGGGGGCGTGAGGTTCATCCCGTGCAGCCCAGGGCTCCTCTGTGGGGCTCGGCAGGGCCCCCCCCAACCCCCGAACCCCC
>NW_010429324.1:0-26606 GCF_000710305.1 Buceros rhinoceros silvestris
TTAATTTTATTATTTTTAATTTAATAAATATGATAAGGAGGCATAGTAGATGTATTCCCGCTTTCAGAAGAGAAAATAGATCATGTGGACCTCATTTCTCAAGCAGCCTTAAAGAATTGAATACTATATTGAGCTTGGCAGATGCAGCTTTTGCTAGGAAGATTCGGTTACAAAATGCAGCATTGATGAGATATGTAACTTTTTTCTCAGTTAGCCTTCACCTACAAAGAGAAGTATACACAAATGTTGAAGCGTGTTCAGGTTGGGACAAAATAATCCTGAAGGAAATCCTGCAAAATTCAAACCTGGATCTGACCCAAGGTTTAGGGCAAAATAAATGTTCCCCACATTCCCCAAACTAGTTCCCAGTTTCCTTTTTTTTTTTTTTGATGTTTTGTTTGCAAAGAAAGTGAGAGTTCCCATGTTTCCATTATCTTTAAACAATGAGTATCATTTAGGAACCATTTCAAGGTAGATAAATTTATGGCTCATACTGTGATATCGTTGCCTCTCTACCAGCTTCACTAGTCTTGATTTTCCAGGGGGATGTCTTAAAACGTTAATGATACAGCATATCCCATTGTACAGACAGCTTGTACTGTGGTATTAGGCATCAGTGCTGAACTGCTTAACAATGCCTGCTTTAATGCTCCATGCCTCCAGCTATCTCTAACATATGAAAGTGTACAATCAGATCTATCTATTTCAGTAAAGAGCCATTTAGGAAACACTAAGTAAATGCTTATTAGGAGCATTATGCATGCAGATCTGTCTAACTGTCTTTCTAGTAATGAACCATGGATAAATGCTTTCTGAGGAACAGACTGCAGAATTGCAATGGTTTGAAGAAGACTGAGCACTTCCAATTCTGCTTCCAATATTGGTAGTAAGTCAGAGTAAAAATCTGATTTTGCAAAGAAAGTTGGCAGCACCCAAGCAATAGACCCTGACAGCTGGGACTGGTTTTCAGCATATTCTACCTGCCTCAAAACACTGATATGATAATAGTGAAATAAGAAGATCAGGATTAATCTGTGTTAATCCAAATAGAATTAATCTGAATTAATAGAATGAATCTGATCAGGATTAATCTGAAATAATCCAGATAGAAAACAGGAGCCAAGAGACTAAGTGCTCTTTGTCAAGGTCACCCTCGAAACCAATAGCAGAGCTGAAAATTTAATTGAGATCCCCAGTGGTTGACATAGATGCCTTGGCTCTGGTCCACCTCCAGAAGAGACCAAACCCTTCATCCAAAAGGAGATTTCATCAGAGGTGCTCTCTGGTGCTAGTATATGATCACCGGAAGAAAAGGCAGGCACTGAGAGGGCTTTTGATACAGCCAGAGGTTTATTGCAAATGATTCTAAATACAGAGAGGAAAATGAGCTAAAGCAAGGGCAAGACAATGAAGTTGTCTTTATAGACTGGAAGTCATTCTGCTGATACACAGCAGCTCTCAGGATCTTAAGTTTCATAACTGAAACCTTGTGGTGATAAAAAGGTAAGGCAGCGTGGAATTGTAGAGTTGTGTAAGGGACATAGAGTTAACTTTGGTCTAATTTTGTATGTGTCCCACAGGTTGAGAAGTGCTTTGGAGACACATTTGGTTCTTTCACTTACTTTCAGCAAGTAATATCCAATGATAATTCAAATGGACAGTTGCATCTTATGAAAAAAAGTCATCTCCAGCAATCCACTCCAAATTAAAAATCTAGTACTTTACATCACATAAGACACCACTCCCACTAAATGCTTCATAGGATAGAAGAAGCTGCCACAAAGTAAATATTATTTTACAATGGCGATTACTGTGCCAAATATGGGTGTTGGATGTTGAAGGTGGGGAAAAGCAAAACGGTACAAACCAAAAGGACAGAAAGGCAAAAATATCAAGTCTCAGCAATCAGCTAAGCGAATTTCTTTACAGAGAAAAGAGATTTCTTATGACACCATTCCCAGGAGCACCAACATGGCTTAAAAGCATTCTTCTGTTCAGTGGAAGTTTGTGTGCCTGTTTGATTGAGTGGAAGGAATGCAGGGAAAAAATGAGAACACAAATATATGTTTTGGCTGCCATACAGTCAATACAGTAATAGGTCTGCAGAAACATCAAAACACAATCAGGAACTGTCTTCAGGGTTGTGAGTGAGCAAAATTTGTTGGGCAATCAGCCAAGGGAAAGGAGAAGAGGTCTTCTGTTGTTCTTATAGCTCATCAAGAGGTGCTAAAGATCCAAATTGAAATCTCTTTATATTGAAACAGGAACCTCTGTTGTAATATTCCTGTGCAGTTTTATTATGTGTAGTGTAACCACAGCCTCCACGTTCTTTCCTCTGAGGTGACTGATCTTTCAGGGATGAGTAGCTTATATTAAGAAGTGCACATACAGTTTGTAACATGGTGCAAAAATATTTATATAGTGAATTTGGGGTGGATACAATACTCAGGAGTATTAAAATTGAGAGTCATTGCAAGTAAATGGTTAAAACTTACATTGTATCTGCAACATTATAACTTTGCAAATGCTTATTTGCTCTAAAAACAAGACAAAACAAAACAACCAGGAGCACCCAAGAGTTTCAATCCATTTTTAGAATGATTCTTTTTGAAAGACACAGCAATAGTCACCAGTGTTCAGCTTCAGAAGGAATTGTAAAAGCCTATAAAAACAGCTTAAAAATTATATCCATGTGTGAAAGGGAGACACTTAGAAAGTTCCATATGCCTGCACCTTCCAAGTCTGCAAACAAGGACCTGTTTTGCAAAAGGAGTCTGTGGTAGTCTTTAGTCTTGGATTAAAGGCTATTTCTTGTTCTGATACCTGTCTTTACACTCATTATTGGTACTGAAAACTTTAAAATTACAACATTCTGATAAAATTTATCCCCAAAAGAGCAAATAGGTTTGTCAAGCAATAGAAGTTTTAAGGCACAAGTAATTTCTTGCTCTTCTTGTCAGTTCTGACTGGATTTGGGGCAGGAATATTTTGGACAAAGAGGCAAAATCTTAAAAATTTAGAGAGAAGTGCTACCATTTCTGTGGCAGATCTATCATGAAAATGAGAGACTGTCTGAAGTCTCATGAAGATTTGATGTCATACAGAAGGCAAATCATTAAAAAGACTTTATCAAATCCTCACGTGGCTCTAAAATTTTGTTGTGTTCCTTTTTATGTTTCCAAGTATAACAGGAATAGAGGGCTTAAAAACATCTCTTGGACTTGTGAAACCTGGCCCTTTGGTATGATACCAAATGGTTTTTCTGATTCCCTCCATTAGCTAAATGGGCACCATTTCCAAGAAAGGGAGTTTTGCTTCACTTAACCATCTGGCAAAGTGAACATCCTTCCTTTTGAGATAACGATCACCTTCAAGTTTCCAAAATAACTCTATTCACAGGCAGTTCATAAACGAGTAATCCTATGACAATGAGTGATTTTTAACTATTGAATCTCTGTTCTGGCCTCTTAACATGTAGCCATATTTGGTATAGGAGCTCCTTTGCTGGTCTGAAGAGCTTTTCTCTTGCTCTTTTGCATGCCTTGCACGCATGCCTTGCATTCATATAGCAGGTAAAAGCATAATGATTTGGAAAGCATTTGAAGACTGAGGAAAAAAAAGGATCTAAAATAAGGCTTCTAGACACATGCAATATTACAGAATCACAGTACGGTTGAGTTTGGAAGAGACCTCTGCAGGTCATCTTGTCCAATCCCCTTGCTCAAGCAGGGGCACCTGCAGCTGATTTCCCAGGACCAGTGATGGGGACTCCACAACCTCTGTGGGCAACCTGACTATCCTCCCTGTAAAAAAACAAAACAAAACAAACCAAAACCCCCAAACTTTTGTCTTATGTTTAAACGGAACTTTCTGTATTTCAGTTTTCACCCATTCCCTCTTGCCTGTTCACTGTGCATTATTGAGTAGATCCTGGCTCCCTTCCCTTCACTCCCGTCTCTCAGATGTTTGTGAACTTCAATAAAATTCCCCCAAACCTTCTGTTCTCCAGGCCAGACAGTCCCAGCTTTCTCAGCGTCTTCTCATACAACAGATGCTCCAGTTCCCATCTTAGTGGCCCTGGACTCACTCCAGTGTGCTTGTGCCTCGCCTGTACTGCATAGTCCAGCACTGGACCCAGCATGAAGTGATGAGCAGCAGGGAAGGATCACCTCAGACCTGCTGGCAATGGTCTCCCTAGTGAAGCCCAGGTGGCTGTTGTCCTTTGTTGTGTGAGGGTGCATTGCTGGCTCGTGGTTGGCTTGGTGCACACCAGAACCCAAAGTCCTCTTCTGCAGATCTGCTTTCCAGTCTCTACTTTTGCCAGGGATCATTAGTCCCCAGGCAGTGAGTGGAACACTCTCCAGAGTGTGTGGGGCGTAGATAGCAAGGTATTGGTAGTGGGGCTTCAGGGTTGGCTTCTTTGAGAAACCCTGCTTTGTCCATGGGGCCGGTGGGCAGAGGCCTCCAGAGCTGCAGTAGTGAGTCTTGCTGTCCCTCGTTGCTTTCCCAGCATGGCTGGGTGACCCTCAGGAGGTCACAAGGGTGTGGACCTCTCACTGTGGGCAATACTGATGATGGTGTCACCTTCCCTACAGTGGCAGAAAGCCTTCTGCTAGCTGAGAAGTGTCATCTCCATAACTTCTGCCTCGGACACTAATACAGGAAATATCTCTGAAGAATGAAACAACATCCATCTTCTGTAAAAGCTCTCCATTAATAATTTTATCTATGTCCACCTATTGGTCTTGTTTTCTTTCAAACTGTGGTTCTGCTAATCCCAGAGGGAAGAGCATTTAATTAATTTTGCTGCAGCTGTATGATGGTGCAGCTGTATGATGTTGCAGCTCATTCCAAGAGGGGTATTTGTGCACGTGTGAAAAGAGATTATATTCAAAGTTGTAAGAAGAATTCCAGCTGCAAAACAGCTGTCCCAAAATGATGGATGAAACACATAGAAAAATGTTCTGAAAATATGTCCCCAACACACAGGAAGTGCCTTCACTTATATACCACTCATATACTTGTATACTCAATATACTACGCAAATGAAATGATATTGTAATTTAATTACCAAGCAGTTCAAATGTTTATAGACATCACAGTAGTGACTCTTTGGGATGTTTTTACCTCAGGAACAAAGATAATCTAGCTGCGAGTTCTTCTTAGGCATGATGCGGCAGGAAAAACCTGCCTACAAATCTCGTAAGTTGCTGTAGTGAAAAGGCTTTCACCTTCATGTTGATTTGAAACGTTGAGTATCTGTCAGAAAAACTGATGCTGAGGCAATACAGCCTTTTTGGCCAAGCACTGGGGTTATTATTTTTCATTCTTACCACAGTCTTCTCACTGGGGAGCAATAAGAAAGAACGCAAAATTCTTTGACTTGTAGTACAACAGAGTTTTTGTTTCCTCTGTTTTTGCAATGCAATGTAAGTTATATTGGAAACAGTAACACAGTAACTTTTGGGTTATTTCCTTTCGCATGAAAAAAGGCAGATAATAACAGCTAGTACCACCATTACTTGCAACCCTTACTATGAAGATGGCTGGGTGCAGAAGCTATGTGGACTGGACTTTATAACTTAACTTGCATATGAAAGTTAAGTAGTTTCATCTTCCAGAGCAAACAAGTCTATTCTGCAGATCAAACTACCCATGAAAGGCTATAAAGTATGTGAGCATGTGTTGTAGTAATCAATCAGAACAGCTGGGTGATTTCTTCATGGCAGTTCTAACAACCTGCACTCAAAAAAATGCTGTTTTCTGCAGTAATAAGTCATAAAAAATAAGTAAAAAATCTTCAGGACATTGGGATACATTCTCCAGGTTTGCAACAAACTTGGGTTTTGGTTTTGGTTTTTTTGTTGTTTGTTTGTTTGTTTGTTTTTTAACCAGAATATCTGAGGTATCTGAGGGGGTCTAATGTAATACTGCTATGAAAAGTGATCAGCAGTCTTACTACTTACGTGATGACCCACACAGATTCATCAACCCTTGCATGAAGCAGTGTATAACAGCCTGAGAAGACCCACAGCAGCTCTTGTTTCTTTCTAATATGTCCCACATAAACTTGTAGAGTACAGGTCACCAAGAGAAATGAAAGAACACTCAAGACAGACCTGTTTTGACATTCGTCTCCTAATGTGCTGCTTCCCAAATTCAACAAAGAAGTTTGAAAATACATATTTTATCCAACATTTTCATATAAGCTACTTCTGTAGTTGCCATATTTAAAGTGTACTCTGAAAATATGTTCTGACACATGATCTTTTTACTGCTCATTTGTTTTACCTTATTTTCACTTTCTAAGTAATGGGTCTTTAATGAATTGTGACATATACTTTACTTTTGCTCATTATTAGCCTGATATGCGGCCTCTGTTTTCTCTAGCAGCCTGTGGGTGGTCATGCACTCACTTGTGAGCTTTGTATGAGCTAAGCTATCAGACATGCAAGACTGATCTTATTGAAAACCAAATGACTATCCCAGAATTGCTTTTATATAACTGAAAAAACCTGTTTCTCTAAAGCCAGCCATGCAGTGCACTGAAGCCAAGAAAATGTCTCTCATTGACATCCCTGGGCTTTGGCTTGGACCCCTTGCCAATGTTTTATTTAAATGGGCTTTTAACAGTTTCATATATTCAACTCCTACCAACTCTCGAGTTCAAAATGAGTAAACATATTCTAGAGTTGAATTGTAATGTATGGTCTTCAAATCTGTGCTGCTAGTAAAAATATTAATTTGATTACAGTGGCTGGGTGCCAGTGTACTTTATTTTTAAAGTACA
Organism: Buceros rhinoceros silvestris; assembly: GCF_000710305.1. Taxonomy (NCBI): domain Eukaryota; kingdom Metazoa; phylum Chordata; class Aves; order Bucerotiformes; family Bucerotidae; genus Buceros; species Buceros rhinoceros. Next base: position 6,791 of record NW_010429324.1, read on the forward strand.
AGCTGGTTCTGTTCCCTTCTGAAAATGAAACTGGAAATTAGGCACAAGAATCATATGTGCAAAAGAAAATTATCAAAGATTAGAGACCTCTGGAATGATGGGGAGGGGGCAAAGGAAAAGGAAAAGGAAAAGGAAAAGGAAAAGGAAAAGGAAAAGGAAAAGGAAAAGGAAAAGGAAAAGGAAACACCTGCAGCAAGCCCTAGAAAAGTGAGAAAGAGGCACCTCACACATGGGGATTGAAAGAAAAGGGGGGAAGACTGAGAGACATTTCTGTCAGGCTAAGGGTCCACAGATGTCCTGCTCTCCAAACTCAAAGACTTCCATGCCATCTCAGGGCTGCCACCAAGGGTTCCCCTCAGTACCTCTCTGGTATCTCATGAGGACCACGGGGGCTGAGGCTGCTCCCAGGACCACAAAGGGGCTGCTGAGTTTCAGTGGTAAAGCAAAGCCTCAAGGGCACTGGAGACCCCAGGGCTATGTAGGGGATGCTGAAAGGAGTTGCCTTTCCTCACACTTTGATTTCACCCAACACAACAGTACTACAACTCTGTACTAAGGCACAGTTTGTCTCCTAACACGGTATACTTAAGCTAAAGGTAAATCTCATTAGCTCAGTTCAGTCCAATAGTTTCAAGCTCCAGAAAATAAAGTGGGTTTTGTTACTGTTATGTGTGTATTGCCCTCTGTGTGGACAAATTGTCTCTTTCTTTCCTGAAAATTGTATTCTATTATAAAGTCTGATGAAAACAGAGAATTGTATTATATATAAAGAAATTCAGAAAGGTTTAAATTAATAATATATTTATTAAAAAAACAAGATTTGAGGGTGTTGAGATATTTAGAACATTTTGTATTCATTATTTTGTGGGCAGCTTACTGTTACATAAAATACTGAAGTAGTCTGTGGAGAATGAATTTAGGGCTTAAAGGTGCTAGAATACATGCACTTAGCACATGAGCTAGGACATTTCATTTCTTATTTAGAGATATTATATCAGGGAGACAGGCTCACAGCCATTCATACTGCACAGCCGCCGAAGGACAGCACTGGCTCTGTTGTTTTCAGGCATGGCAGGAGATAATGATGACTTTTTCTCTCCAAACCTGGCCAATGCATGTCAACATTGTTCTTCCATCTTTCTGTGTTACGACAAAGCTGGGTTATTCACTTTGAAAATATGGGTTTTAATGTTAGTCAGTCTTGTCCATCATGTCTACTTTGCAGCTAAAAACCACTTAAAGGCTTTCTTTACCTCTAGCATAATCTATTTTGAAGCAAAGCTGCAAAAGTGAGGCAAGTCTTGCTGACTTCCAAATCAAATGCCACAACCCCAGCAGTGTGGTGCCACCTATGTGAAGTTCACAAGCAGGACAGAAATGGAGCTGCACGGTTCAGTCCTAGCAGTAGGTTTGAAATCTTAGATGTGAAATGGGAAGGAGGATTGCAGGAGAAAAAAATAATTATCTAGAAATAACTACCTGACATGACGGTCATTTTCATCAACTATGATTTTCATTAACATTATTGAACAAGAATTATAGACCTTATTTTCAAACTTCTATTTCTTTATAGGCAATTCATTTTACTTCCTATTTCCAATATATTATTAATTCTACTGTACATCCTATCTCATTCTGTTTTACCTCTTTTGGATGCTCAGTTACTTTAAATTAAATATTAATAAACATATTTTAATTTATCCTGTAAATTGGAAACAAAAGAGAAGAGCGCTGTAGCGATTCTTGCCTTTCTGAGGGACAATATTTCTGTGAGCTGATGGAGGAATCCAAATGGCAATGCATCTATCTCAATGAATATCTGGCCCAGGCTGACAGCACACCGATTGTCCTGCCACTCTTATCCTGTGGAAGCAGAACACAATTTGTGGAGCTGTGAGGAAATGTCAAAACCGACAAAAGGCTACCCTCTATGTTTCATACATCCAGGAGGGGTGTTCTTGTGGGAACCAGCTTCTGATAGATGGTAAGATCAGCTGCTTAGGCACGACAAATGCATTTCAGCTTTGGAGATGGGTCTTCCTTTCCAAGGTTTTTCTGAGGCCTCTGTGCCAGGGTACGAGCATCAGATGTTCAGCTCTTGGGAAATCTCTCCCTGTCGTTGTCTGAAAATCAGGAATCTCTGTGATGTGTTGAGCTGAGCATTCAAAATCCCTTTTACCATAGGACTCTGGCACTCTGGCAGTGTTATTAGAAGCACTAACTGCAGCTATGCCGCCATTTACTGAGGATACCCTCACGACTCAAACAGCAGGTGGGCACCGCTGTGTCTCAAGATTTTGGGAGTTGGGTTTGGGGCATTTCCTGGCCTTCAATTATTGATTTGCTTAATAGGCAAGAAGAGACTAAATGTCCTCCCCGGCTCAATGATAAAAGAAACATTTCACTCTAACTTTCCGTCTTGGTGCTGTTTTTTATTTTAGACTATGACTACTCAGACTGCCCTCAAACAGTGATGTATGTGTGCAGTCAAGGATATTGTCACTTTATCGATAGAATGAGGAGGGACATTAAACATGATAACATGTCATTCTGAATCAACTTTAAAGTTTCTTGTTTCAGAACAAGTTGTACAGTGATTATTCATTTTAGATAGAAGTTGGTGCAGATTTATTCTTGTCTTCTTTTTCCTAAAAGCAATAGATAATAAGATCTTTTTAATCTGCCTGAGGGATTGACAATCTTTATCCTTTGGGTGAGGTTGATACCTCTGATCAAGTCTGGGAAGTTTGCTAATGCATGCAGTGTAATAAATCAGGTTTGCCTTAGACTTCACTCTGCTTTCCAAATTAAAAATAAATAAAAAACCCCCTCCATGTTCTTGGACTAATATATTTCAGTATTTTTCCCTGTGATTAAAAAATGCTTGATTGAAATGGAAGCTTTGTACTGATAACTTGAGAATGTGATGTCGTATGATGATGACCATGCAGGGAAACTTTTTTTTGTTTGAAAAGGAACATAATTCTGCCATCTGCCACTCTTGTAAAAAAACAGCAGGCAACACTTAGAAGGTAAGGGTATTTCTTATTCTATACATACCCAGACAGATATGCCTTTCAATTCTGGACTTAGGTTTCCAGCAATGTGTATTAATAAATTAACCACCTGTTTCAAAATTGTTTAAAAGACTTCACTGAGTTTTATTTAAATTAATCCTGCCTATGTAAAATTTATCTATTTTTTATTTTTATCTACAGCAGATCTGAAGGTTTTTAAGGACAAGAAGATGTCAGAACTTATAAGAATTCAAGGAGGACATTTAGTGAACTGAAAGATTGTAATTGCTGATGGAATAAAGGATTCATCGTTTGTTTTCAGGATAACTGGTTCTAATCCAACCTAAGATGCTCAATTGCAGATACATGCATGTATGTATGTATATATATACTTATTATTATTTATTCAGCTGAGTAACCCTGGTGTCTGCAAATAGTCATGTGCAGAGATCTGCTCAAGTAAGTGTATGCTGAGAAATTAAGGGCCTGAGTCTGTGTTTTGTGGAAACTGTTCCTATATGATTTATATTAGAGCATACTGGTATTACAGATACTTACAGAGCTAATACACTAGTGTCAGTAGGGCAGCTCTTAACACAGCTGGAATTAAACAAGAATTTCCCCCCTTTCCCACATAAACATGGAAAGCAAAGTCTTAACAGCTTGTGATCATCGGAAAGCTGGCAGGCTATTGACTACTGTCCCTTGTGCTGATGAATCCTTTCTTGGTACCTTTTCTCTCATCTGCAGCTACCTCTTGTCCCTCTATCTATCTGTACAGGGTAATTTCTTTAGGGCGGGTGTTGTCTGTCTCTTATACACTTGTGCATAATCCCATCCATCAGCAGTCCTGAAGCACACATGAAGTAACGTTGACTATCAGGAGAGATCCAGGACCACAAGCTAGTACTATCTATGCTACTGATAACACTATAAGTAAATGGGTCACAAAATTTAATGTTACTGCTTTATTCTTATATTCATTATGATTTTATTAATATTTTTGCTAATATAATTCTGGATATAAAGAATTTTCATTCACATATAGCCATCAAAACTGTTTACAGTTTAATCTGAAAATTGAAAAAAAAAATTGAAATGGCTGATTTCTTTACTCTTCTTATTTTACTTCCAAGTGTTTTTCAGGTGCTATCTAAGATTAACTAGAAAAAAGAATTTTTAAAAAAGGAAAAAAAGAAAGGAAAAGCAGAAACTGAAACTCCTTAAGGAAAGAGACTTTTCCGAAAAATGACTCCAGTTTCTGAAATAAACATGTAAACTTTTGGCTAATCGTTTTACCTAACTCTCTGAACTACCTGCTAATGAGAAAGTGGAGTCAGCCATTTTCTACCCTCCACCAGAACAAGCAAAACTGAGATTTTAACTTAAAATAGGTGATCACTGACTTATTAAGGAGTATGAACTGATAGATTTTAAGAGAGCATTCAAACATCACTTCTTCAGTAGCTCTGAGTGATTTATAAAGCCACTTGAATTTTTTTTTTTTAATTTAGAAAACTTTTAATTCAATCTTGGATTACTTTCTCCTTTCTCATTTGCTTGCTACAGATACGCTCAAGCAAAAAATGTTATCAGTCATGGCTTGGCTTGGCAAACGAAGATTTGGGAAGGGTTTTTCCCATGCTTACTGCATGGTGCTTACTGCTGATGGCACTACAGGGCTTTGCAAACGTGAGTGCACCCTTCAAGCCTGCACAGTGGATTTTTTAGGTGAGGCGCAGCGTGCGCAGAACTGGCTCCACCCTTTACACCTGAGGTTCATCTGCCAGGGCCTAGCGAGCTTGGACGGTGACAGCAAAGTCCTCAGGTCGTAGGTTTGGTTAGAGTGTCCTTCTCTTAGATGATGGATGCCTTACAAGGCTAAACAAGCTCCATCTGCCCGGGTTTGGAGTCAGAGTTGTCCTTCTCCTAGGATGGCTGCCCGAAGGCTAGTGAGCCCATCCTGCCCCTGGACACACTGTGTCTGACCCTTCAGTTGAGACCTGTCTGGCCTGGGAGACCCCACCGGAGGCACATGCCACCACCAGCAGAGCTCTCAACCTCACAAGGGCACGCAAGCTCCTTCCCCACGGCAAGGGGGTGCCCGTGAAAGAGTCAAGTAAAAATGTACCTGTAGTATATATAGACAATATTTTACTTCTTTGTAGCAAGGAAGTGGCCTGATGGTTTCTTCATTGCAGAAGCATGATTTTTAAAGATTGGAGTTTTAAGACATTCTTTTAATCTCAAACTTAAAGATATTTTAGGACCAAAATTGATAATAAAAGTTTTCTAAACAGGAATCAACTGTCAGCTTTCCATCTTTGCAAATATTTTCTGTTGGAAAGTAACACTCAGCATTGTTATAATATTTATGGGATGTGGAAAATGGGGCAAATATTGGGTTGGCAATATTTGAAAATCACACAAAAGAGAAGACGGAGTAGTATTTTCAAAAACTACTATAAACACAGTTGATTGGATAATATAGTATCTAATATACAAGATAACTATCATATTCTAATGGTGCAGTAGATCTTGTAATACAGAGTACAGTTCTCGTCATGTCTCTTTAGACAAATATGGGGGGTTTAGATTACAGGAAAAACTAGACTTCTATATAAAATGTTGATATTTATTTATTTTCCATTGAGAAGGAATGAAGAGACATAGAATCAAGCCACCAATCAAAAGAAAAAAAAAAAGATAACTATCATATTCTAATGGTGCAGTAGATCTTGTAATACAGAGTACAGTTCTCGTCATGTCTCTTTAGACAAATATGGGGGGTTTAGATTACAGGAAAAACTAGACTTCTATATAAAATGTTGATATTTATTTATTTTCCATTGAGAAGGAATGAAGAGACATAGAATCAAGCCACCAATCAAAAGAAAAAAAAAAAAGAAAAAAAGAAAAACTGTCAGCAAATGGCATTTTACTTCTGTTTTATAATAATACTAGATAATTATAATTAACTATATAATTAACTTAAAAGCAATTAATTTGAAGTTAGGAAAAGGAAATATTCTTTTACATAACATACAATTAGATTAGAAAAGTCTTTGTCAGAAGTTGTGATCGAAGCCGAGAGCATAAACCAGCCTCTGTGGATTAAGTTCTTTAACACTTCACAAGTGAATTAGCTGGGCATTTTTGTACTGTGGGAATGAGGACAGAAGACAAAAAAAAAAAAAAAGCTTGAAATAGGGTTTCTTGTATCTCCCCCTCCCTTGTATCTCTCCCTCCTTGAGGACAAGTTCTAGACCATTGTTTAAGACATAGTTCTAGATTCAGTCAATCACTTTACCACATTTGTTTTTACATAGCTTTATGGAAAGATGCTTGTTCACTGGAGATTAAGGTTTAAATACCAGTCTTATATACAGTGTCATAAGCAAGATGTCATATTTTAGATGCTGTTTCATCCATTTAATTGTTGACCTGAATTCTGATCCAATTTTGAACAAATTGGCAAATCAGTTTTAGGGAGGGCTATTTTTAAGAAGCTTTAGGAGACAAATATCATGCCAGGCCTTTGCTCTGAATAAATTATCTTAAGCTAAAATGCTAACTAGACTGGTGCTATCCAAACAGTGCTTGGGAGTATCATCAAAGTAATGCTCAAACAACTCTGAGGAAACATTTTACTTTCCAGAGCTAAGGGAGAAGGAAACCTAAAATAGCTGGAAGATTACTGCAGATAAGGAAACTAATCCATCTGCTGAGAAAACCAGAGAGAAAAAAAAAAAACCACTTTGCAAATTCTTCCTCATAACTTCCTCATATGCTCGTTGTGACACTGAATTTGATGTTGGCTTATGTGTGCAAAGCTTACTTTTACCGCAGGTGCCATCCTTTTCATAAGTCTCTGTTTGCCTTTAGAGGGCAATGAGGGGAGCTCCATTGTGACAGGAACGCCTCAGCTGGATACAGGAAGTAGCAGAGCAGAGTCTCTCTCACACAAACAACAACTTGATGCAGCTCTTCTCACTTCAAAGCAGTATTTCATCTCTTTCAAAATTGTGTTCCATAGGGTAAAGGCAATATCATGCTGAGATTGTCAGCAACATTCCTCACTGCTCAAGTGGCTTCTTTTGAACAGCTGCTAAGACACCATTTTAGTTTCACATTTGCTCTGATGGGATAGCAAATAATGAGTGTAAGTTGGAAAAAAAAATTTTAATTCCTCGGCAGGCACCTCATTTGTATTGCACTTACAGTTGGCCAGCAGCAGCATCCATTTGTTTTTAACTGACACTCGTATCCTGTGTCCTACTGTGTGAGATGAAACACAGCAAGGGAGTAATCTCTCTCTCTCTTACCTTAGGGCAAAATGGCTGGTGATGCTGAAGACTGAGTCTCAGGGGTAAACAAACCAAGCAGCTCATTTTGCTGTGCATGTGTGGATAAAATACAGTGGAAACCTAAGATCCAAATCCCCTATGAATGTTCCTGGAAAAGTCTCATGTCTCTTCTAGCATCACTTCCCAAGGCAGCGTAGTGTCTGTGGTGCACCAGCTGCAGTAATGCTTCTTCCATTGTCTCATCCTAAAAGAGGAAGCAGGAAGTCCTCAAGTGGTGGATGTAGTGAATGGTTTTAGCTTTTCAGCTCTGCAAAGAGAGGGGAGAAAAACAGCATAAAGATTCATCAAGCTTGTATGACTGCTTTGACTACATGACTGATGTAGCCAGCAGACCCTCTTCCCACCACCCTAAAACTAGCAAGGGGATGTAGTGCAGACAGAAAACTCACAGTAAACACTGCTATTACAGCAAAAATGTAAAGGTTTAATAATTGTTTGATGTGTATGAGGTGTCTTGAAGTGCAGTAAAAGTTTAAGAAATATGTTACATAGCAGCAAGCTCAACAATTGTCTTGCCAATAACTCTATGACAATTTAACACAGGTTTTGTTTACCATTTTTTATGGAGTTGGACAAAATGCAACAACTACTTCCTTTTGTGTATCCTAAGGGCATACTAGGTGAGCTTTAGTTTGTAGAACACTGGTTAGAACAGCTTTGCACAACCAGTTACAGTTAAAAATCATTTGCAGTACTTGTATTGACTACTTATGTGCAACATTTTTGGCTTCTACGTGCTTTTCAGGAGTTTTGGCTGAATTTCAAGACAAGCTTTTAAAGATGAAATTACATCAACTGAAGCTAAAGAAGAGCTTTTTATGAGCAAAAAATAAAACAGGTACTTTGGACTCTTATATGGCCCTAGAGCTGTTTTGCTTTTTCCTTAAAAATTTGTATAAAAAGATAATTCAAAAAAATTTAAATCACATATTTCATTTGTCTCGAATCATAGAATTTATCTTGATTTCAGCAGTGTGTGAAATATGATAACAGAAGAGCAACCAAGCCAGTAATGTTGCTCAGTGTTGCATCTAATTCTCTCGTTTAAAATTTACCAAAGTTACACTACATTATTTTTGCAGGATAACATCTTTTCCTAGTTCATGTGTCGTATTAGAATTGAGATTATCTATGATTATTTTGAGTAACAACTCATTCCACAATGAAATGAGTCACTGTAGGGTAATGTACATAGGTAAAACGATACCATGCTCCAGGCTGAAGCCAGACCCAATACTGCCACTATCATCCAAATAGAGTTGCATGAAATAAAGTGGGATTGTCTGTATGCTAATGCTGTAAAATCAAGATAGAAAGATGTGTGCCTTAGACATCAGTATAACTGTATAGGTCATAAAAGATAAGCAATGTCTAGAGTTTGGCACGTTACTTCCACAGTTCTATAGATTATTGTTTGAAGGAGAGCTGTAGCAGTGAACTCTTTGCTGACACTTAGAAAATACAGTAAATATTTTTCAGAACGTGTCAACTGCTCTCAGCTTTGTGTGTAACACTGAACTTTTATGAAGTGTGTTATTATTAAGGATTAACTACAACATTACCTTTTAATAGGATCATAAATCTTTAATTATGGGTCAATATGGTACCAACTAAAATTGCTTTTGGAATGAAACATTTTTATTAAATGATATGAATAAGAAATTTCTTTCAGAGGTAAAGAAATAATAACTTCTCAGGGAGGAGTTAAGGCATGCAAAATTCCCAATAACTTCAAAGGATGTCAGTGTCTTCCCACTGATTAACATGGAATATACCCAGTCTGCCACTACTATTTTTACTACTTTTAATGCCTATTAAAAATTCAGGTCCCTCTGTGATTGTTATATCTATATTTGTTCTTTAAATTCATAATGGTGTCAGATGTAATTATGTAAGAAATCTTATCCCAGACAAGAGGCTCAGCATAAAATATTTTTCTGCTCTCAAAAATCAAGGCAGTGGAGAAACAGCAGATTGATGGTGACAGTTTTCTTCAAGAAATGAGAGTGTTCATTGAAACTATATTAAAAGCACAACTGGAATTTCTTGCCGGTTGAAAGGTCAATGTCCATTTGTCACAGAAATGAGTGATTAGATCACTTAAAGAACCCCTGACAAAAGTATTAGCAAAAAGAGATTTTAATGGGAATTTGTAAAAATGCTACCTAACGTAACAAAGGTTACCTTGATGGCAAGGTTCACTCTATTACTTACTACATGGAAGAAACATACAAAGGAAAACTGAGTTAGAATCAGCAGAAAATTATTTACACAGAGACCAGAAATGCAAAAAGGCAAGGGAGAATCACCCAATGAGTCATAAGATTCAGAGTGGACCCCCCTTGCTTTCTAAAATCCTGATCGAACTAAGATGTGGCTAGGTCCACAAATTAATCCCAGACTTGAATTTGTCAGCAGAAAATCTGTGACCCCTTCTTTGTCAGCATCTATCAGCACATGATCTTGGAAAACATGGTGAAATCTACTCTCTGAAATCCTCGCAAAATCTGCTCTGAGAAGTGTCACAGGTCAGGGGGAGACACAGCCTGCTGTGATCCCAGAGAGCTCAGAGGGTCTCACTTAAAATTGCTATTTACAGAAATGCGACATGATCGATTTTGGTCAGTATATTTCCGTGTTGGCCACAATTCTTTTCAGGTAATTCTGGCACCTTCCAGGCCGGGCTATGGTCCAGGAAGCAGTGGTTTCAGGTACAGTTAGGGAGTGACTAATTGTCCTAACTCGGTGTAATGCAACCAGGACAAGAAAGTACACGATGTTCCAACTCTGCACCTGTAGCCAAAACAAGAACAAAATGTTGGCTGGTCCTGCCATCGCAACATGGCGCAGGGGATCTGCATCACCACACTGTTACTGTTATTGGAGATGCAATTTCAGCTCCAGCTTAACCTTCCCTGCAATGATCTTCCCAAACAGTTTTCTCCTCAAGCTCTGACACTGTCTGTGGTAGCAGAGCTGTGCAAAGAGGTGACTTTGTGCCTAAGTGATGGGGCTCAAATGCTGTAGTGATGGGGAAGTTTTCAAAATGTGCAAACTTGCATATTATTGCTTGGAGAGATATTTTAGGCATCTCTCAAAGGAGTAATTCCTAGGACCAAAGCTTTAATTGTCATTGTGCTCAGTTCAGCTGGCAGCCAGGAGGAGGCCCACAGGGTGGGAGCCATGGGGCACACTGCTTATCTTCTCCTGAGAGTCTGATAGTGCAATTAAGTACTTTCCTCTTAGTTCAGTATTCAACATTTTATTTTGCATTGTTTTTCAATCAGCAGCTGACTTTTATATGAGAATGTTTTGTAGACCTTACCCTTGGATCACATCCATGAGTGGAAAGGCAATATATCCTACCCACTCCTAAATTTTCAAGGTGAGGAAGAATTCTGTGCTAAAGAGACAGAGCTGCACTAGGAAAATGTTCTTTGCAGCTGTGTCCTGAATGGATGTGTAAAGAGGTAACACTTCAATTGCAAGGCAAGGGAAAAAGGGGACACTGTTTTCATAGCAAATATTTTCCAGCCCACTGTTGGAAAACCCAGTGTTTCCTTAGAATATACAAAACAGGGAACTCTTACACACTTGCAGATACACTGGGCAAAGCAAATGTTCACACGTATTTGGTGAAGCACACCACAACAGTTGCAGGTTTAAGCTGTCCTTTCTACTCTTTGTAAGTATAAAAGATCATTGGCAAGCAAGGCTCATATTGGTTCTGAGGCTGTTCTACTGGCTGTCAATTAAACAATAAAATTAAGGTGATTTTGCAAGTGAAACTGAATTCACATTCTTTGTATGCAAATTTGCCTAACTGACATATTCTTATTACAAAGATTAAAACATGCATCGCTCTCCTTATCCCTCTCTTGACTGACATTACTGTCCTTGTGCCCTTTTTTTTTTTTAAATTGCTTTGCTCTCAGATCTGGGCATACCAATACAGTGTTTCAAAGGTATAACTGCAACACTTTAGCTCTTAATAATTTACTTGAAAAAACATAGAAGAAGTGAAAGGCAGTAGCATAGATGTCAGTCTGGCTAGACTGCATACCCAAGAACTCTGGTAGGTAGAGATAATTTGTGTCAAAATTCATGATGGTACTTCCATGTCGGCATGGACATCAAAGTTAACTAGCTTAAAGGTAACACTGATGCTGACTCCCTACTGTTCAACCCTCCAAATATATGTAGACTCAACTTTACTCAGATCCCTGACTACTGTACTTGCTTCTATCATTCAGAAATACCTTTTCTCCCATAGTTTAGAAGCGGTCATAACTTCATCATTGGTTAGCTGGCAAACTTGCAAATCTGAATGGTTTTGCCATAATAATTCAGCAGGAATTTTGGTTCCTGCAGTTACTGAGTCTCACAGCACGTGGTGAATATTGAAATGGGTACAATGGCTACGTTATCTAGTAGCATGGACTGAAAGCAACACACTTGTAGAGTGAAATGCTAGTGAGGAAGCCACGTTTCAGGTTTTTCCTGGTTTTATTGATTCAGACTGCCTTTTGTGTGCTGAACACCCATTTGCAATTGGGGTGCATCATGTGTGCTGCTGGTGTGTGTCTTCTGGGTTAGTTCTACCCAAAAACAATGCAGTTCATGCAAGAGCTGAGGTTTAGGTAATGCCACAATGCAGACAAACAACAATATCACAGAGCTGGAGAGGAGGATGAAATAAAGCTTGCCCAAAGGTTGTCTGATAACTCTTAATCTAAACCAGCAGACAGTCCTACACTTAATTAAAACATTATGGTGTATTGCAGACAAAAGGAGTGGAGTTATATGACTGAATAGTGCATTCCCAAGAGTAGAAAATTTAGATTATTTTTAAAATCAGATTTATTTTAAAATTACTTTAGTTTTGCCCTGAGTTTTCAGTGCTTAGCTCTGCTTAACTGCAGAATTGTCTTCAGTTACAAGTACACTTTAATTTTTAATACCAGCATGTGCTGATCATATATGCAAAAAGTTATAACCTACTAAAGTTTTTGTAATCTATTTTCACAGCTCATTCCCTTAGGGAATTCTACTTCTGATTTTGTTATTTTAATATACTTTATGGAAAAGTATAGGTGGCTTAAAGTGACAAAAACTCTCACCTTCAGGAATGGTTGTATTTTTCTTTTCATAATACATTGCTAGCTTATTAGATTAATCGAATGAATGAATGCCACACATAATTTGCCTGAATTCGTGAAATGCTCATATAACAAATTTCAGATCAGCATTTTTTTGTATACTAAGCTTTCAAACCAGAATAAGTAATTAATCAAATATTTCCTTAGCTTACACTATCTTGCTGACAGATTTTTACCTAACAAAAATTATTTTTGAAAAAATTATGTTGGTAGGGTTTATTTGTTTCTTTGGGTTTTTTTTTAATATGTGTAGGGTTCGTTGGTGTTTTTTTGGTGTGCTAGTATCCCTTCCGAATGTGCTTTATAAACCCAAAGAGACTGAGAGGGAATTTCTCACTGCTTTTCCTTTGGCTATAATTTAACACAGGATTGTAGATGTATGTGAACTACGACACAGGGAGGGAAAAAAAAAAAAGCTGTTTCTCATGATATTGGTATTACTGGTTATATTGAAAAGAGTACTAACTTAAACTTCAAGTTTGGTGGGACACATGTTATTTGTGTTTTAATTCAAGAACTTGAAAGGGCTATACTTGTGAGTTTATTTCTTCATTAATGTTTTTATTCACAAGGATTAATTGTACAGGGCAAATAAGATAAACTGTCTTGTATAGAAGTGAAAAAAAAAAGTGATCTGTGTACAACATATATTTGCAAATTCAGCAGCCCAGTTACAGTGATAATTTTATTCTGGCAGCTAGCACCTGGTGAGCTGACCTCAAGGACTTACAGAAAATCTGCACATAAACCATACTTTCAACTTATTCTCGGGAAAAAGTCAGAAAAGTTTCTGCTTACCACACAAAACTGTCCTGTGTGCATGTATCAGAGGGATGACATTTCCCTGGCAACACCCAGGAGAGTATGTCTTGTTGGAAAGACAGGTTGTCTTTGGAGACTTGAGGGTTCTCCTGGCCTCCCTGCTTCCCTTTGGGCAGCCCCAAAGCTGCTGCAACTCACTGATGGATGGTGAGGTGAGCTCTCACCCTGACAGGGAGAGAGATATTCAGCTCTGTAGTCTCAAAGCCTTTTTTATTCTCTTTTTTTAATTTTTTTTTTTATTTTTCTTTATTCCACTTGCTAGCTCATGCAGCTGCTCCCTCTGCTTTGGTGTGTTTTTCTGCAAGTGCCTGAGCCAGAGAGCTGAATTCCTGTGTTTTCTCAGGAAAGTCCAACTGTACTTCCTCTGAGATGAAATTAATAGAGACAAAAGTAAAAAAAATTACACTCTAGGCACTGGCTTCCAGTGAAAGGTGTTTGTGGCTGTGATATTTTCTGCAGGGTGGATACTATTTTAAAGCAAACACTGTCTATAGCCGATGATCCCATAGCATTCATTCTGCTGGATCCCTTGTCTTTCATCCTGCCCTAGCCCTCCTTACGAGAGTCTCAATTTATCCTCATTTTTTAGCAATTTGTTGTCATGATATTACTAGGAACATTTCCATGTCCTTCAAGGAAAAGGAACTGAGGTTTTGAATGAGTATTTTGGGGTTTAGGGGTTTTTTTGATCACTCTTGCTGCACAGCATTTTGCTACTCTACCATGAGGAAATAGTACTCCTCTTTCAGGTGCAATGATGGAGAGATTCCCTTTTCTTTCAATGCAGTTTTTGGTTTTTGTTTGTTTGGTTGGTTTTTTTTGGTGATCCTCAGTCATAGCAACATGGCTATTACCTGACTCTAGTCCAGATGTGAGTGCTCTCTGTTTCCCTAGAGGGAAAACAGGCTTTACCCGTGCTCTTCCCACAAGTGGTACTCAGAGCCTTGGAAGAGAGCACAGCATCTCACAGAGATGTCCTATTTAGAAATAGGTTTCCAATCCATTTGAACTGCCATGTTTCACCTGCATATTTGGAGGGGATAAATCCATCTCATACTTTAAGCAGCAGATGTAGCTGTGTTGGCAATTATGGTCACAAACTGAATAAGAACCCCAAACCATAAGAAAATAACGTAAAATGATACCTGCTGTGACATATCCTTGAGTTATGATATCATCTTTATTTCCAAGCGAAATTAGTGTCATGGTTTGAGCTCATCCAGTTAACAACTAAGCACCATGCTGCCACTCATTCACTCCTACCCCCCTCTGGTGGAATGGGGAGGAGAAAATAAAACAAAAGGCTCAAGGGTCAAGATGAAGGACAGGAAGGGCTCACTCACCCGTTACGGACATGGGCAAAAGACAGACTCAATTCAGGGAAACAAAGTCAATTGAATTTAAGCAAAACCACCACCAATGCATCAACAGAATCAGAGTAGGACAGTGATAAATACAATTAGATCTTAAATACATGTTCCTCCCTACCTCTCACTTTTTTCTGGGCTCAGCTCTCCTACCTCCTTCCAGCCAGCACTGGAGTACAGGGGGACAGGGAATGGGCGTTGTGATCAGTGCCAGTCCCTTCCATGATGTTTCTACTGCTTCTTCCTCCTCAGGGAGTAAACTCCCCACAGTCTTGCCCTGTGGCAACATGGCATCCCTCCCACAGAAGACAGTCGCACTCAAACTTTTCCCACCAGTGTGGGTCCCTTCCACGGGCTTCAGTCCTCTCAGCTACAGACAGCTCCAGCACAGGATTCTCTTAAAGTCACAGATTTCTTTAGGTGCAATCCCCTGCTCTTGTGTGGGGTCGTCCATGGGCTGCAGAGGGGATTCTGTGCCACTGTTGATCTCCATGGTCTGCAGGGGCTCAGCCTGCCATCTCACCATGGGCTGAAGGGGAATGACTGCTCCAGAGTGCCTCCCCACCTCCTTCCTCACTGACCTGGGTGTCAGCATGGTTGTCCCTCTCAGGACCCATTCCCCTCCCAAACAAAAGAGCTCCCAAAACAAAGGAACTTGCCCAGTGGGTTTTCCCCATCTAAAATATGTTTGCACAGAGGCACTGATTGGCTTGGCCTTGGCCAGAGGGGGGTCTGGCTTACAGCTGATTGGCTTGGCCTTGGCCAGAGGTGGGTCTGACTTACAGGCAGGGGAGCTTCTAGAGGCTTCTTACAGGAGTCACACTGGCAGCCACCTCCCCTGCTACAAAAACCCCACCAGACTCAAACCCAGCACGTTCAGCCTTCCTTTCTCAGTAGTTTAATAGGAGCACTGATAAAAGCAACCCAGCACGGTTTTAGGAAGTGTCATTACCCATAAGTAATCAGTGCTGTCATTCCCTTCTCCTCTACAGCCCAAACCAGTGCTGCACCTTACCCCCACTATTCTGCTTGAGCGTTTTGGGCTGCCAGGGAGTGTCACAGCAACCAGATCCTGGCTCCTAACACTGATTAACCTTCCCCCAGCAAGTTTCACCAAAGAAGCCTATTAATCAGAGGTGCCCTGCTCAGGTTCTAAACCGGGTAATTGAATTTTTCCTGCCTACACTACCTTTGTAGTTTCAATTACTTTACAGCTTTCTCCTTCTTTGCCTGTTAATATATGTGATTTCCTGAAATGGTGTGCAGTACATCTTTGCTCTCATACATGTGTCCACTCCAGATACATCTGTATTTGAACCACAGTAATTTTGCCCCACATGGTATTTGTATAGCCCTTGCAGACAGTCTAGGAACTGACGAATATACCTGTCTCCTTGGTGATATAACAGTGATTCATGAGACATCACCCTTCCCCTTACGTTGAAATAAATATGCCTGCATTTTTTATGCACGTAGAAATGCATAAGAGACACATCACTTAAGGGGGCATTGCCCTCAGCATAGGAGACCCAGAGGCCTGCAGAACATCGCTCAGTTCAGAGCTGTTCCATGTCACCACCTTTATCAGTATGTGGAGGGCAGGAAACTACCTCTCTAAGGAAGGGTGCAAACCCTGAATATTTTATTTCTTCTGGGACACAACCCACTTTTTGGCTGCCACAGCTCTTAGCTACTCTTTTACTATTACTCCAAAAACAAGTTGAACCTCTAGTTTAGGTCACCAGTGCTATCCAGAAACATAGACGTAAATTCCAAACGGTCAAATAAGAATACAGAGCAGAAAGATTTGATTGGAGGCATACTGATTCAGGTTTTTGCACTGATATAATTCCCATCCCTCAGAAAGGTTAAAATGAAGAAATAATTAAGAATGTTGTAATTAAGCCTGTGGCTGAGATCTGTAACAGGTAATATTGATTCAGTGCTGCTAACCCAGAAAAAGGCAGGGGTTCCTGCATTTACTGTAGCAGTAATAACGTGAAGCTGTACTTCTCAATGATGTTCTATCCGAAACACAAACACTGACTCAATATTCAAGGCTGCTATTTCCTATTGAAAAAGCCCGCAACAGCATAAGTTAAGGAACGAATTGCTGTGCCTATGTAGATTTTAACACATACACTATGGGAATATATTAGTTCTCTGCTTTTTACCTAGGCATTGCAAGAGGGCTCTTGGGCTTTGGTGTGTTCAGGATTTGCTTGTAAGGCTAGTTCAGATCCTGCTGAGAGATTACCACTGCTGGGAGTCTAAAGGTAATCTGAATACTGGATTTTTATGTAGCAGTATAGAGAGACGTTTTTAGTGCAACAGCCACCCTCACAAAGCATCAGATCTGCCAGCACAGGAGGGCAGCTGGGGCAAGTCTACAGCAGCCTGACAAGAGTAAGGGGGACTGGAGACCTTCCCTTAACTTGTTAATTTCCATCACTCAGTATGTGTGATGAGAAGAGAGGCCAGAGAAAAGGGATGACACATGGAAGGAGTAAGAAAGAAGACATCGGGATAGGAGCAACTACCAGGGACCCGAAACAGCTTTTGCTGACTCGTAGAGCAATATATAAAATTAACTGTTTTCATAACTAAAATAATAACACAGTAAAACTTGTTCAATAAAATGCATTTTCATAACTGGAATGGCATTCAATATGCAACACAAATTTTGGGTCCAATGTGAGTCTTTATGTATCCACATATTTAGGTCAGCTGAAGTGATTCAAGTGCAATGATGTGTTTTGTGTATGAAGTGCTGACTTCTTTCTTGGCCCCATCCTCCCCTCTCCTGGCAGACTTAAGAAGGAAAAGACTTTCTGAATAGGAGTGTCAACATGTTCTTCACATCACCATTTATCTAGCCCTGATCATGACAACAGCTGGCTGTAGGCGTAGTGTTAATAGACATTAGATGGACTAGAAAGCAGGACAATGCCATTGACCTTGCTGTTCTTCAGAGTCAAATAAAGCTCTAAAAATACTAAAGTGGGGGACTATTCAGAAACAGAAGTGAGTCTGATTTTCCTGCTGCCTTGCACCGTTAATGATCCTTTGAATTTGGGAGTGTTATACGTAAAGCATTACTTTCCTTAATGGGTTTTATATCCATGGTGGTGCTGTTAATGAGTGCTGTCAATGACTGACTCTGGGACTGCAATCATACTCTCCCTCTTGCTACCTCTCACATTTCTCAGTGTCATTTTATCATAGCCAATATCCACATGTTGAGGACAGTTCTACCAGGCACTCTGAAGTGTTGGCAGTGCCAGTGTTAGTACATGGCAACATAAGAATTTGTGTTCTCGAGCATAAATAAAAGTAGTGTTCAAGCCATTCCATGATCCTCATTCATGTGGTCACACGAAGTGTGGGCACAGAATTGCTGAATATTTCTGTGCACAGGGTTTAGCTCTGCTGTCAAAGAGCATGCTGCAGACCAACCCCACCATGAGCACAAAAAGACCAGTCACTACAAAGGCTCCCATAACCACTTTTCATACTGGCTTTTCCCTCTATGCAAAAACTGATTTTCCTCAATGTCACTCTGCTAGTATATTATCGTCCAATTCTGTGCCCTTTTGTGCTAATGAAATGATGATAAAAATGCATAGGAGCATGGAATTGAGTGCTTCAGGGAGCTTTGTGAGTTGGGGGCTAGTGTCTGAATCATTACATTTTGCTTTCCAGCAAAAAATTAAGCCCAAGTAAATAGAAAGGGACATTCCTTTTTCCTTGATTCTGGAAGATTTTCTTTCTTTTTTTCCTTTTTTTTTTTTTTTCCTTTTTTTTTTTTTTTCCTTTTTTTTTTTTTTTCCTTTTTTTTTTTTTTTCCTTTTTTTTTTTTTTTCCTTTTTTTTTTTTTTTCCTTTTTTTTTTTTTTGACACTGTAGGCTTTATTCTAAACACTTATTAATGCCACTGCTACAGAGAGACTTCACTGAATCCTTCTTCCTCTTTTTTTTAAGTGCAGATTAAACGTCATTGAAAGCTACAGGAACTGCACCCAGGACTTCTCAAAGTGGTGCACCCACAGCTGCGACACTGGCAATGCTTCCACCTACTGAAATATTTGTTTGGCTCAGCAGTCCCAGGTAACACATAGTTGAGCCGCGTTTCTCACTCTCTTAAGTAAGATGTCACCCACTTGGGTCAACAGGATCTTGAGCTACCCTTGGGATAACACAAGTCTTGCCATCCCTTTGCCCATGAACACATCATCCTCTATTGTTTCATGAGTCAGTGCTCTGGTACTGCCATGGTAACTACACTTTCATGTTTGGATAGGCATAGCATCTTACATGTTTTCAAAAACATTTTAAAGGACTGAACTTGTGAGTAACATCCCTCCTACTATAGGAGGGATGCATAAGACTTTACTTAGACTTTATAAGGGACTTCACAAATCTTAAAGCAGGTTTTATGCAAAAGTCTAAACAGAGCAAATGGGGAAAAGATATTTCCTCTAACTCTTGCTAGAAATGGAGGTACGTCATGGGAGAGAAAAGAACTTTTGTTGATATTCTGATTCCTATAGCTTTTCCTTTCAGCTCACCTACTGTATTGATATGCCAAATATGCAATTCCTGAGTTTGATTTACAGTTTTTCTGAATATTTTGATTGGCTGTAGTACAGTTTCTCATGCACAATAGCTGATCCTCCTATGCCTTCGGCAATTAAAAAAAAGGGGGAGTGGCAAGCATTAAAGCATTTCTCTTAATCCTTATCTATCATGAGCTGTCATATTTTTGTCTTCTATTGGGCAAAAGTACTTGGTTTGATGAAAAACTTTTTGGTGTCTGGCAAAGGTATATCTTCTAGAGATGTGTCCAATCTTGCCATGACTGAAGAAGTAGAATTAGGGTCTTGGTAGACTCCCAGTGGTCTCACCATGTACATATTATCATTATACATATCATGTATAAGTGGACTGTCTTCACTTCAAGCCATTGATTATTTTTGGACAATTCTCAGTTGTAGAGTTCTTAATAACTGGTATTTTCTTCCATACATACACCAATGAAAGTTCTTCTCAACATCTCATTTCCTTCCACTCCCCAACTGACACCAA
>NW_010429324.1:26761-31085 GCF_000710305.1 Buceros rhinoceros silvestris
ACAAAAACCCCATACCTGCCACAATTCTTGGTAAGCTAAATTGGCCAAACTCAGTTCTTCTTCAGTCTATGATTTTCCCAAACTACAAATCACATCTGCCACAACGTTCCTCATTCAGCCTCCCCCGCTACTCTCCATTTTACTCATCATTTTGCAAACACTAACAGCAGAGCAGGAGTTGCACTCCATCTTTGTTTTGTTTAAGATGTAGTACAAAGCTGTCACGGCTTTCAAAAGTCACTTGTGCACATTTAAAATAAGAGCAGAAGCTCATCTCGTTGATTTTGTGGTGGTTGGAAAATTCACATACCTTTTTTACTGGATAACAAGCAGGGGGAAACATGACTTCGAAAATGCAGAATGTTCCTGCAACTCCACTAGGGAGAAGGGTAAGATATGTATTCATATGGGCCTGCCACCAGTTTGAGGAAAACGCTTCAGTGCCAGTTAAAGTAATTTCTCAAAATGTTCACAGCAAAGGTAATCTTAAGCTACAAAAATTTAAATCAAGTTCTGTAGCACTCTAAGAAGAGTTTAGGATGGTTTATGTAGGAATTTTTAGCTATTCCTCAAAACTCTGGAATTTAATGAGATCCTAAAATTCAGATCTAGGCTTTTGGCCTCGGTTTAATTCTAATTTGCACAGAGTTATGAATATAATGTCTTGTTCCAGCCTCCTCCCAAGCTTCTCCACATTTTCCTTTCCTTAGACCAGCCATTCAAAATCATGCTTTGAAATAGCATAAGAAAATTATTAAAATCTTGAGACAAAAGAAAATTGATCTTGAGGAAAACAGTAGGGTCAAAGCCTAAAAAGTGCTGACCACCTGGAAAAAAAAAAACCACCAAGAAATGCTGATTTTAATTTTAGGAAGCCCTGTATGTGCTCTGACATGCTGCCTACTGGTTCTCTGCCAGAAGATATGAGCATCCTGGGCTGTTGGCATGGTGGTAGCAGCCAGCAGAAGGGAAGGTTTGGTAGTTGAATACATGAGCCTCTGCTACCCACAGCAGTTTTTTTGGTTTTGTAGTTATATGCTAGGCAGTATCATGGTGTGTGGGAACACATCCTTATTGTCTGACTGCTGCCTCCAGCAGAGAGCTAGGCCTACCTGGCAGATGGTCTTTGCTCTGTAAAACTCTTCTGGTTATTCTGACAGTAAGTTAATCACAAATATTTTTAATGTTGAAATGAAAAAAAGAAATATATCTTGATTTTTTTTCTTTACAACTATGTTGGCATGGACTTTGCTAAAAAGAAAATTCCACATATTCTCTTCTAAATAATTCTCCTAACTTCTAATTAATTTTGCACATTCTCTGAGATGTACTTTCACTGTCCAGAAAAGCCATTTCCTCTGATTTGTATCAGTTGCTCATTTGCTGCTCCTTCTTAAGATTTTTCACTCCTGATTCATGAATCTATTAAAAGGATTTCCTTTGCAAAGTCTCCCCCATCACTTTGTCAATTATTTTCCAGTGCTGGTGCTGGCAAGCAGAACTTGTGACTCTCCTAAGCAATTAACCTGGCAGTTATCAATAGCAAACACTGTGCACTGTAACAAAACGCCATGGAGTTGGGAGTCATAAGGCAATGGATTGTACAATACAGCTAATGGAAAATCTAATTGTAAAATGGTTAGCCCGTCTGACTTCTCTGAACCCTTGGCAGAAGACAGGCTTAAGAAATGGGTTTAGAAAGCTCAGTCTCTGACCTTCCCATGTTCTGGGTGCCGTGGAAAAGCAGTAATACCTATATATGTATAGGTGTCTATTTAAACAGCAAATGGCAAGAAGTCTGTAACACCATTCTCTATGACTGGGTTTCTTTAAGCTATGTGGATCAGTAGATAGATACCAACAGAGGTCTTTTAATTCAGCATCAAACTTGTACAAATATTCACACTTATTTTACAGAAATCATAGAGTGATGTTTGTGCTCGAACCTGCCCTACTTGGAGCCCAGTGCTCTGTTTCACATGATCAGGCTCACTGGTTTTATAGTGACCCCTCGCCACTGTGCTCAGCCTGAGCTTTCTCTGTGAGCTTGCCTGGAACAGTGTGCCTGAGCTACTCCTGACACAAGGCAGGCAATGCTAACACACTGCTTTGTGTGCTCACCATGCAGGAGCTGGTCCTGCGAGGCTTCAGTGGTGGCAATGAAACCCCTGCCTGCATTGCACTACTGTACATGTACAGTCATCTCTTACTGCATATTTTAAAGGAGTTGCCTCTTGCTTCCCCCTTCCTCCCACTCCAACGTGATTTCTCTGAAATCAGCCAGTTTACTGTGGCTCACCAAGCTCTGTGTCTGGGCTTGTCAGAGTATTATCTGCACGGAAGAAGTGAACCAGACCCTAAACCAGGAAACTCTGCAGTAAAGCATATCAAGACCTTAACTCTGAACTGCTGTTCGCATGTGCCGCATCGCTCCCTACAGTATATTATATTGGTTTGCGTCTTTTAATTGGTAGGAAACTTCTGGTGTGTAATAAAACGTTACTTTGTATTCGAAAGCAAATGCTACGTACACTTCACAATCGTTTTCTACTATCTATCCCACTGAAGACTAGTTAATTACCTGATTTAACAACAATTCCTCATTACGGCAGTCAACAGGGACATGTACTGGATATCTGACACTGGTCCAGAATTCTGAAATTGTCCATCATCTCAAAACGTGATCTGACTTGATTGGTGTTAAAGAACATCTGAAGGTTATTATAACTTGTATAAGGTACAGACAAGTTTGCATTTAGTACTGTACTGTATGCTTTGCGAAGTGTAACAGCACTAAAGTTATATATCAGGTCTATGAAATTGAAGTGTTCTTGCATATTGCATTAATACCAGTTAATAGGGAATTAGTGCCACCTAATGTAAAAATGTAATCCAAGTATTTCTGATAGTATAAGGGAAGGTTTTCTCATTCTTTTTCTTCCATTTGCAATAAACATTAGTGAAATAAAAATAACCATGGATTATGGAGCTGTTAAAAGTTATATATTCCTATACTATTAAATATAATCTACTCCTATTTTAATGTCAAACTTCAGTTTTGTTTAGCAACAAGTATTCTGTTTTATCCTGAGAATACGGTCATTTCATAATGGTCTAGAGTATTAATTGCAGTATGAAATACTTCCTTGTCACAGTCTTGTGTAAACTATAATTATTTTGACCCCAGTTCTGCAAATGTGTATGCAAGTTCTTAACCGCACTCAGGTGAGGAGAATTAAGTGCATGTGTAAATGTTAATGTGAACAGAAGCAAGGTCCTACGCATAGTCTTTTTTCCTTTTACTAAAGGTACAAGCCTGAATTCCAAAGAAAACCCTGTCTCTCCAGATATTTTATAGGAGAAAAAATAATCCTTTAACAAAGACTAGTAAGAGTAAAGATAAATACAGGGAAGGAGTACTCTGGTTCCCCAATAATTACGTATCAGGTATCCTCTATTTGAATTGAATTTGCCAAAAGAAAGAGCCGAGAGAAAGGAATCATTAATTAAAACCCACAAAGTTATGTTTTCACCCAGAACCCTTTTCACTCTCTCACGCATCAGCCTTCGTGTGTGTTGGCTGCAGGCATCCTCCACATTTTAGTCACTCATGGGGACTAATGAGTATGGCAATGCCTGAACATTGAACACGTAACTCAGACTGTGGGTTTCCTCCTGCCAGTCCCACTCACGACAGAGCTCCCAGGCAAAATTCTGTCCAACATCTAGATTAAAATGTTTACTCTAAGAAGATACAATACATACGGCTGTATAGCTCCTGCGTATAATAAAAATATAATTGACATGAGGTTGAGTTTGTTTGCTGAGATGTAGTCACAGGAGTCTCCCATGCCCAAAGATGATCTGATATTAACACAGTGACTTTTATAAAGATACAGCTACCTACTGCAGTATCTAGAGAGATCTAAGAGTGGAGCAGTCTAGAGCTGGAGTCATGAAGCTCCTATTATAGGCCTAATTAAAGGTGTTGCTGAGAAAGCTTCATTTTATCTTTTCAACTTATTTTAATGCCAACATCTGCTGAAGCACTATTACTACATTTGATGTTTTAGAGTATCAACGACTTTAGACATTGCCACTGTTAGTCACAATAGGCCTTCAAATGTTTGAACTTGGATGCATCTGGGTATTGATGGAGAGGTGACTAACAGCAAATATTTAATTTTGCTGGTTTTATAAAAAAATTTAATCAATGCATGACACCTTGAAAAGAGTCAGAATGAAGTATAAGTAAATGATATTACTGGAGCTTTTGAAAATATTTAGGTCATAATGCTGTAACTGCTTCCGGGGCGGGGCGGGG
>NW_010429325.1:0-221 GCF_000710305.1 Buceros rhinoceros silvestris
GAGACGGGTGCGGGCCTGCGGGAGGTGGAAGTGTGGCGAGCGCGGGCCGGAGCGGGGAGCGCTGGGCTCGCCAGAACAGAGTTCACCGCGGTTACAGCTGCTCGGGACATAAATCAGGGCGGGGAGGGGCAGGAAGGCTACTCCATCTGCCCGCTGCGCTGGGGGCGATTCCCGGTTGGGCAAAAGACTGGAAAATACTTTCTCCGGTGCAGCTCGGGCTT
>NW_010429325.1:239-1902 GCF_000710305.1 Buceros rhinoceros silvestris
GAACAGAGTTCACCGCGGTTACAGCTGCTCGGGACATAAATCAGGGCGGGGAGGGGCAGGAAGGCTACTCCATCTGCCCGCTGCGCTGGGGGCGATTCCCGGTTGGGCAAAAGACTGGAAAATACTTTCTCCGGTGCAGCTCGTGCTTCAGTTTACCTCTATGTCCCAAACACCAACAGAGGATTTTCGAGTGGGAGGGTTGGAAATGAAGCTTGGAACTGAATCAAAGCAGCAGGAGGATTTATGAGATGATTTCTCAAGATTTTTTGGGTGTCGGAGTCGTATTTTTTCCCATCTTCCTGTACCAAGAGGCAGTGGTTTTGCGTAACGGTCACATAAAAAACACAAGCAGGACACTGCTGGGTCACGACTGAAATACGGCAGATGGTTCTTCCAGGTGTTTTGTCATGAAATGCTGGTGAGATGGCAGCTTGTTCCACCTGCACTGGAAAAAATTAATTCAGAGTATTACCAGTGATGCCAACGCACCCCTCAGCAAACCTCACACCCCTGATTGTCGTTGCCAGCCGCTGACACAGGTCTGCCAGCACGCAGCACTTGTGTGGCTCTCCCAGTCGCACCAGTTGCCGTCATTTCTCTGGAGCGTTCAGCTGGGTTAGTGCATTCCCTCTCCCGAGCCCCTGCGCTGTGTTGGGTGTGACCCGGCTGGGTTGCAGCGAGGAGCTCTGGCCAGTTCCTGTGCTCCTGCTGAGGAGTTTTACTGCTTTCTGAGGAGCTCGGTGTATTTTTGACATTATTTTCAGTCTATAAGGGAAGCCGATGTCATCAGCATGTCAGCGCCAGCCGCCTTCCAGTCATTCCGTGTTTGAATTCATGTAGTCACTGGGTTTTCTCACTGGGTTTTGAATGAGGTTTGGTGAGGTTTTACCATTTACGGGGATTTGTGCAGCAGGGAGGGTGTCAGCAAACTGCCTGCTGGCTGCTGTTAAATCACAGAGTGCTCCACAGCTTTTTCCTTCCTGGCCCAGCTGTCTGTAAGGTTGATTCCTGTTTCTCTCCACAGCAGCAGGGACAGTAAAGCTGTTCAGCTGATGTAAAATGCACGTGACAGTGACTTTTCTCCCTGTCAAACAAGTTTATAAGGGATTTAGGAATGGGGTCTGCGGGGGGAATGCCCTTTTCCCCAGGAAATACGGGCTGTTTTGACTCCCCTGTCCGCTCAGCTGTGCTCAGAGCTCTCACAAGTCCTACGGGAAGGAATTAAAAGGCTGGGGGTTAAATTCTCCCCCATCTGGAAGGTCACAGCCCATGTTGTGGCGGTTTGTTTTCAGAGGCAGCTCCTGGCTGTGCTGGCATTGGACAGGGCGCCTCGGCTTGGACCGCTGCCACGTCCAAATTTAAGTCAGGTCTGTCCTGTGAAAAGACCAGAGGGAGACGCCACCTCCCAGAGCCACTGGCAAGTGGGTGCCTTTCACAGGTAGGACATTGTGCTTTCTTCAGACTAAAGTCAGGAGCTGATTGAGCATAGAGCTGCTGGGCCTCTGGCCAAGGGCTTCCTTAGGAAAAAATGACTTTTTCCTTTCCTTTTATCCCCCCACCTTTTAAATGACACCTTTTGATTTCTGAAAATAGCCTCCCAGTTGCTGCCATTTGTCATGTAACGGACGAAGTGATTCTAGGAGAAGGAGAATAGGTGGTGTGT
>NW_010429325.1:2041-10201 GCF_000710305.1 Buceros rhinoceros silvestris
TGTGGGTTTAGTTCCTTCTAGGACTTGGTCTCATCTTTGCTGCCTTTGGTGCACTCTTGACCTTACTAACTAACATCCTTGTTCCTTTGGAAATCATGGTCCTGGCTCTGAGGGGATATCATCCACGTTTTGTTTTAAGGGGAGGGGTTTTTTTAACTGGACATATGTGGTTTATTTTACGGTGAGCCTTTCAAAAAGGTTCCAATCACCTGTACGTGCTTAGGTTATCGGTGTTGGTTCTGATCTCTAATCACTGCATGTTCCAATCCTACCTTCTGGGATGGAGAACTGAGAATTCAGGACTTTATTTGAACCGAGTACGAGCTTCTCTCCTGACGATAACCTGGTGTCATATCATCATCTATCAAGAATTAGTAACTGTTTTTTTCAGCATGAATATCCACATTTTTGAACAAAGGTGCCCGCGGGGTCTCCGACCCTGGAGCAGGAGCTCTCAGGATATCCAGTTCCTCTCGAATTAGGTGTGGAATCCTGTGTGTGCCCCACCCTCTCCATGTTTTTTATGTGATGTGTTACCTGCCCTGGTGTGTCTTCAGCTACTCCACAGTCTGAGGTTGGGTTTTATGCTTTTTTATCTTCTCCCAGCCTTTGTCTTTACATTTTTGTAAATATGAATCAAAACTTTTTTATCTATGAACTAAACTAATTCTCCTTCGTGTTGCCACAGTTCTTCCCTCTGCCCATATACTGAACAGAATATAACTTCTCCTGCAGGATGCAGCAATTCTTTCCTCTGGGCTTTCCACCAAATAACCCCCAAAACCAAAACAGCACAACTCCACCCTGCTGCGTCAGCAGCCTGGTGCCAGGCTCTGTCCGACGGGTATTGCTGAATGCATGGCCCTACGGCTTGAGCTGATTTCCATGGTCACGTGTTCCACTGGTATTTATTTTATCAATGATTTCTTAAAGCATGTTCAGTGTGACAAGCTGAAAGGAGGAGCCGTGGGTTTGTGATAGAATCTAGTCCATGAAATCAAAGCAAAACTTGTTTGCTCTAGGTCTAAATTTGTTTAGACCTACAGAAATTCTTTCTTCTTTCCAAAACGATGCAGTTCAGTTCAGCTGTCCTCTTTCTCAAGCCAGACGGAACTGAGGTTTCCTTTGTTCTGGAGCTCTTTTTAAGGGGCCGTTTAAGTACCTTCCTTGGAGGAAGGTACTGCCTCTGCAGGCCCTCACAGAAAAGGATCTACATCATTGATCGGCTCGTCCTTCTCCCCTTCCCCTCCATCATCCAGCCTTTCTCTTCCCTGTCTCTATTTCCCCTCCCCATCCCTCAGAGGTGGGTACCTGGTGATTCAGATCCTAGCCTAGAAGCTGCAGCAGTGGGTGGCTGGTGCTTACTGGGTTCTCAGCTTGCTGCATCCCTCAGGCAGAGATAGAGTCATTTGTCCAGTTCCTGCATGGGAAGAGAAAGAAAAACAGTACAAGGCTAGGAAAGACTTTTCAAATGACAAAGGATTAAAGGCAGGACTTGTTTGTTTAGAAAGTAGATGAAGAAGTGCTATGATCAAACTTAAACTGGTTCATAGTGACGAGCAGGAGATGCTACCTGACCAAAACACGGGTACCTTCTAGGTGGTAGGCTGAGGGAGCTCTGTTGACCAGCCCCTGTGGCAGAGGGTTCAGTCCTTGCAAAGCCAACCTTTATTTTTGCTGAAGGATGTGAAAGAACCCTGCTGTAATCAGAGGTGGGACTTTCTCCCATCTCCTCGTTGGTTTCATCAGGAGAAAAGCCTCCTCTTCCCAGTTACCTTTTCACCCACCTTACACTGTCAGCTGCATTTTACTGACATCAGAAGCAAAGCTGGTCAGGGCCAGATTTTTAAAACGTCTGAGCGTCACCACAGGCTCACAAAGGAAGTGCCGCTCCGCCTGTCAGCTTCCACTGTGAAAATAACCAAGGGTCCTAAATGGGAGCCGAAGGCTTTTGATCCGCAAACGTCCTGTGAGCTGCGCTGCTCAGTGTCAGCACAGCGCCTGTCGTCCCTGCCCACACCTCATCTTCAGAACCTCAAGAGACCTCCTGAGAGAGGGTAAAAAAAAAAAAGAGGGACAACATAAAGAGGGCAGCTGCTTTAAATGACCACCTGAACAGGAACCAATAAGAGAACCTCCTGCTTATCCAGCTTGAAGGCTGCCAGTGGCCTTGTATCTAAACAGCTCCTTCCCAGGAAATAGTTTAGGGCAATACTGTCACGTTAAATCAGCTCTGCCACATCTCTGCTGTAAATCAGTATGAAATACAGCCACAGCAAGAGAGGTGGAGGAGTAAGGACTGGTGAGAGCAGCTAGGTGCTGTGCTCATGCACCGCTTTGCAATGGAGTGAGTTGAACCCTCCTCTTGGGTTCCCAGTTCCCCTTTGGGCATACTCCCTGTGCCGGGGCAGCTCGTGGCCCCGAAGCGTAGCTGCATTACGCACAATTATTACACAAGGGAGTACTTCCATGAGTTAGCTCAGGAGTAGGAAGCTCTGTAGTATCTTGAGAAGAGCTGTGCACTAGCTTGACGGCTTTATCTTTAAAAGACTTTGTCAAGCTTATTTAGAGCTAGCTCAGCCACCTTTACCTGTTACTTTTTTGTGTTCTAGCTATACCTCCAGAAATACTTCACACAGTTCAGTACTGGCTCTGCAAGCTCCTGTGTCCACTGCCCGGCCACCCGAGGAATTCTGCCTGAGCCCTTGATGGAAACCTGGAAGAGCCTGGTATTTTCCACATGAGCTCTGTTCCACAGCAGACACAGAGCCTCTGTCATCCCTTCAGCTCCAGCCAAGCTCAGTCCTACTTCATGACACCAAATTCTGGCTTAGCATTAGCAGTTACCTCGTTTTCTGCTTCTCGTGCTGTCCTGTGGTTTCAAGTAGCATATGAGTCCTGTGCCCAGACCTTTCCAGTACCTTCCTGGTACAGTCCTGTCTGCCAGTTCCAACTCTCTCTGTCCCTGTATCAGGGAAGATAAACTAATACTTGGGTTTGACTTTATACGTGACCCAAAAGTTGTACAGGTTCCAGGAAGAGGTTGTGACTGACCTTACTGTGACACCAAGCACAAAAGCTTGGGGGTCCATATGGTGGCAAAATGAGTGACCTTCTTCAGAGCAGAAGTATCACTTACTCTTTGGCCGTGTAGTAAGATGTAACATAAACTACTCTCCTGAAGGCAGCGGCTTAGCAAGGAGCTCAGGGCTATGCCTTGGTATCAGAATCCAGTTCCAGCATGAGCTGGATCTTGTGGGTACCCTTAGCTTAGGTTTCATTCACAGATTTAATTTCAGTATATTAGAACACGGGTCTGTGCTGTTAAACTGCACAATTAATGTTGGCTTAAAGGTAAAGAGCATGACTGTCGGCTCTAGCCAACTAGATTGGAGGTGAGGCTCACTACCATCAGATAACTCGTCTCTGCTAACAGGTGGTGAAAGGCTCCAGAGATGGGAGCACAGATTTCCCAGCATTCAGCAAAGAGTGTGCTCAGAGAGAAGACTTACTGTGAGCCTCCAGAAGGGAGTCGGGCTTCTCTCCATCTGGGCTAGTGCACAGTAGCTGCTCTCCAGCTTGTAGGTACTGCGGTACTGGATGTTCTAGAGAAACCCAAGAGGCTTTATTACAGTCAGAAGATTGCAGAGACATACTGCAGGAGGAGTCTGAGGAACCTCCACTCTCCGTACACTTTGTACACGAGAGAACCTAGAGCAAGAATGTGGGAACAGCATCTCTGAACCCAAGTTGGTTACATGACAGCTGACAAGATCCAATGCCATGTGTCCTGCTGGCATGTTTTCAGTGCTTAAAAGTTGGTATTGAGGTGAACTTTTTAAAGTCTAAACGAAGGGGTGAGGAAATCTGTTGAAGACGCCTCTCTATGGGATTTAGTTGATTAATCTAAGACAGGGTTAAGGAAAAGTTACTTCCCTCGTTTTCAAGCCTCTGCTGATGTTCTTGCTGGTGAAATGGTCTGTTTCCTTTTGTCCTGTGGCTCTAGGAAGACGGTTCAGAAAGGAAAACTCATGGATTTCACAAGCACCGTCATCATCCCGCTGCTTTTTGGCAGCCTGGGGATCTTTGCCCTTTTTCGGCTCCTGCAGTGGATGCGGATGCGAGCTTACCTCCAGGAAGCGGTGGTCGTGATCACGGGGGCTACCTCTGGCCTGGGAAAAGGTAGGTGCCGAAAGAAGGGCTCCAAAGGCTGGAC
The DNA here is from genome assembly GCF_000710305.1 of Buceros rhinoceros silvestris. Classification (NCBI taxonomy): domain Eukaryota; kingdom Metazoa; phylum Chordata; class Aves; order Bucerotiformes; family Bucerotidae; genus Buceros; species Buceros rhinoceros. The sequence goes on from NW_010429325.1 coordinate 6,258, forward strand.
GAGGGGAGGGTTGTGGGAGGGGCACCTGTAATGAGCAGAAATTTCCGATTGCTCTGAATTTTGAGACATAACTTGCACAGCCACATCAGTTACAACTGCAGCCAGTCCAAACAGTGATGCAAGAAAGTCTCAAAATTTGTTAAGGAAGATTTTAATCATCCTGCATAAACCAGAGCTCATCAAAGCAAGGGACGAGTTATGCTCTTCTTGTGCTGTCAGGAGCCTTTTTTGCTAAATCCTGAAAACACCAGCAAGTCAAATTGTTTCTCTGAAACCTCCCAGAACTGGAGTTCCGCTCTTGGGTTTGTTGTGTTTCCAGCTGCTCTGCCATGCTTTCCCCTCCTTCTCCCTGCCCCTCACCCCCAGGTTAAGGTACCTTTTCTCTTGTGGCACAAATCTATCTGTGCTAAATTCAAACTCTTGGCAGTATTAACACCAGTAACTTTTTTCTCAATAAAAACCCAGCAATATTTTTCTCCCAAATAAAATTTGTTCTTTCTTTGAGTGGATACAGTCTGTAATTCTGCTTTCTAGAATTGCTTTAAAAGCTTCTTGAAGAGAAGACAAAGTGCTCTTTGCTCTCAAGGCTTTTCATTAGGATGAGTATATTTATAGAACAGAGCTTAAATTGATGCTGTCTTTGGATATGAGCTTGTCCTTAAGGACAGGGGCGTTCAGTAACCGAATGGCCAAAGGAGGTGAAATGCTCCTGGTCCTCTCTGCCTGTCACAGCCAAAGAGCTGGGAATTTGTATTTCACATCAAGAAGAGACAGAACTGGTATCTCGGGAGAGACCTTCCCGCTGTGGCAGGCTGGGCAGATGGAGCGCTCTGTGCTGTTGGGTGTGTAGAATCCACCACTGCACAGTGAAGTTTCCCCCTTTACTGACTCATTGCCAAAATCTTACACTATTCCCCTCCCTCCCAATTAATATATTAGACCACCTCTATTTACTGCGTTCTTGAATACCCTTCGTTACCACCCGCTGTCATCTCTTGCACAAATGAGCAATTTGTCTCCTTGGATGGGAGAGGGTGGAAGAACATGCCTCAGCGGACACGGCCTCCCCTCCTCAGCCTTTTCCTGATGAAGAGGATCCCCTTGGTGAAGCCGTTAGCTCCAAGGCTCCCAAACCTTTGGAGATGTTGACTAAAACAGGAACTCCAAAGGCCAGGCCCCACTGCGTTAGATGACACACACAAGGTTACTGCAGTCCCTGTTAAGAAGGGCAGACAGTCAAAAATTCAGAGGCACCGGCAAATTCACTGGCTGATGGGGGAGGATGTAAACAGCACAATAACTGCATAACCAGCACAGTAAAGGCGAGCTCACCAGCTGCCTCACCGCTGTCACGAGTCTGTCAGTCACGGGAAAATGGCACCTTGCTGCACGCTCGCTGTCAATCAGCCTGTCACTCAGGAGTCAGAAAGCCACCCCAGACCCTTGCCCGCTAACAGCAGCTGTAGCCCATCACCAGCTGTGACGTGGATCTGCTGTTTGTCATTCAAATGTCTACTTTTCTCTCTTCCTCCAAAGAATGTGCAAAAGCCTTCCATGCAGCGGGCTCCAAGCTGGTGCTCTGTGGCAGAGACAGTGAGAAACTCAAAGAGCTGGTGCAGCACCTTTCTACCATCACCAATCACCGGAAGAACGTGAGTGTGCGAGGAGAGGCTCGTTGTCTCGCGTGGCTGGGGTTTCTGTTGACGTTACTACAGAGTTGCCTGTGGGTTGTTCTGTCCAGCAACAGCAGCCTGTAGTACTTGAGTAAGATCTCACTTGCCGCTTTCCTGGGCTCTGGTCTAAGAACAGGCTACAGGAGCAGAGGAAGACGAGCACAACCTGCCTCTGTCACGTAATCCCCCCAAGAAGGGCTGCACTGTAGCTGCACACGGTTCGGATGCCTCTGTGCTTCCAGCACTGGGAAATCCACCATGAGCGTGGTGGCATGTTCAGCATGGCCTGAACGGGTCTTTGCTAATTTGTTTGTTCACAGACACACAAACCTCACATGGTGGTATTTGACCTCTTGGACACTAAAGCTGTCCTGAATGCCGCTGAAGAGATCCTCAAGTACTTGGGTCACGTGGACATACTGATCAACAACGCAGGCATCAGTTTCCGAGGCACAATTGTGGACACGGGCCTGGATGTGGATAAGAAAGTGATGGAAACTAATTATTTTGGTCCTGTAGCCCTCACTAAAGGTACCCGTGATCTGGCTTACAGGGGGACCATGGATTTGATGATACCTTCTGCAGGCCAACACAGCTAAGCACAGCTTAACTTCAGTTTGTTGTTGTGTTTGGTACAGTACGAGAGGGGAGGGAAGTTTAGGTTTATGGGCAGGCCTAAAGGCGATGCTGGGGCATGACTGGTGTCAGAAAGAGCAAGTCCCGCTGCTGTGCATGTGGGAGATCACGGCCACTCTACAGCCTTTGTGCAGCCTCGCTGGCACGAGGAGTCTCCTCGTAGGTGACCGTCCCAGCCAGACTGCGGCTTCATTAGGGGCATCCTAAGTGCTGCCCCTTCCCCAGCCCCGACACTGAACAGGGATCTGTAATTCACTCGGGTTCTCTGAACGCTCTGAAAGCAGCGATTCTCACAGCAGCAGTGTCGGGAGCGTTATTCTGAATGGCTCTTTTCTGTCTTTTGCTAGCGCTTCTCCCCTCCATGATCAAGAGGAGACAAGGCCACATTGTGGCCATCAGCAGTGTGCAAGGCAAAATAAGCATTCCTTTCAGATCCGCCTGTAAGTACCTCCGCAGAGGATGGGGAAGACATATTTGGGGCACCAGACTGAATGAATACTTGGCTACTGCTTCCACGTGTCGCTCTCTGTAGAGCTGGCTGCACGCAGGGAGGGCCGAGCTGTGCATCATTCTCAGCGCGGTCCCAAAGTCCGGACAGCTCCTGAGGAAGGCACTCGCAAAAAAAAAAAATCTTAGCCCTGTCCTGAGTTTGTGAAGGGATGGGGCAGGACAATGTTTTCAGTGGCTGGAAAACAGCTTAATATTCTTCTCTTAACCCCTGAGAGTCCCTATAAACTCTCTGATGATTCCATAAAAGCCCAAACAGTTGTCTTGATCCAGCAAACTCTTTATCTAAATCAGTTATGACAAGAGTTTGGTGACGTTATTGGGAAAAGCCTTAGAGAAGATGGGGGAACTAAAAGGAGAGTGTTTGGCACACAAGCCTCTGTACATAAAATGTAAAAGGACATTGGTGATGGCCTAAGAGTGGTAGGGCACGATGCTGAGTGAAGGAGAGCCTGGAACATCTGGGCCATTTGGTCTTGCAGATGATGTGGGTTTGAGTGCACCAAGAAGCGTGTTCTGAAGAGCTTCCAGAGCGCTCAGTGACCAGGGCCACCTGGGCCGGGCAGCGTGGAGCTCTGCTCTTGCCGCCATCCTGTCAGGGTGTGCAGCCTGCACTAAGCCCTGCGCTGCAGGTGTCAGCCCTGCGGCTGTGGTGAGGTGACGGCGGTCACGGTGGCAGTGACTGAAGTGCACATGGAAAGGGAGCGAGCAAAGTAGTCGCTCAGCTGTTTAGCAGGGGGAAATCCTGCCCTAGGCCACACTTCTCCACTCCCGCCTGCTTGAGTGATCAGGTTTTGACTTGCGTGCAGCCAAGCTCAACCTGCTCAGCAAGTCTGAAACGCTCGGCTCACACAGGCCAGCGTCAGCTCTGCCCTCCTGTACCAGCCTGTCTTCTCCAACGCTTCCCAAGCCAGGCTTCACGTCTCCCTTATCGCGAGCGCGAGGCAGCCTGGGCTCATTCTGCAGAGCTTTGGCACGGCTGTGATGTTAAGCTCAGGATCACAGCCAGTTTCCAACGTGAGTATTCACGGTTTGCCTTCCTAAACTGCCTCTCCCACTACCTCTTGCTGCCATTTACTACAAAACCCCCCAAAGCTAGAAGCTAGAGACCAGCTGCTGGGTTCCTGC
>NW_010429325.1:10233-10913 GCF_000710305.1 Buceros rhinoceros silvestris
GAGAAAAGCGGCTCCATTGCAGTGAAAACCCCATCCAGGGGAGCGAGTCTTCCTTCAGCCCTTCTCCTTAGTGCACAGTCCTCTCCCTGTTTTTCAGACGCTGCCTCTAAGCATGCTACCCAGGCCTTCTTTGACTGTCTGCGAGCAGAGGTAGAGCAGTACGACATCGATGTGACGGTTATCAGCCCTGGATACATCCAGACAAACCTCTCTCTCAATGCTGTGACATCGGACGGATCTCGCTATGGAGGTGAGATACGATTTTGTGCCATTCTAAAGCATCTCCACCTGACTGTATTACTCCAGAGCGTGCTTGGAACATATGTCCTCTGGTGAGGACACAGGTTATCCCTGAAGTATCCAGAGACAACTCTGGATGCAAGGCAGGAGCAGTAACCCCCAAATTTAGCCTTCCCAGACAGCAGCTACAGACTTCTAGCCCAACCAGGCATAACTTAGATCTGCCTGTGCTCCCGCTCACAACTGGTGTGGACACCACAACCATACTATGTAGTTAGAAGGGAGTGTTCCTAGGAAAGGTTCTGGAGGGTGCCCTTACCCACTGGCATCGGTGCTTACTTGGCTTTCCTTTGGCAGTTATGGACAAGAACACAGCCGAAGGACAGACAGCCGCAGAGGTCGCTCAGGTGGTTCTCCATGCGGTGGGCCAGAAGAAGAAG
>NW_010429326.1:0-760 GCF_000710305.1 Buceros rhinoceros silvestris
CCAGCCCCGACTCTCCGGCTCCCGTTTGTGAGCCGTGTCGCACGGGTACAAACAGGTCAGAGATTCACGTTTTGTGCAACGAGGCTGCAGAAATAATGATCTCATTTCTGCCACCTATAAATAAATGAAGGTGAAAGGGCACATTTCCTCCTCTGGGCCCTCCAGGGGCTGGATTAAAGACGGGCAGTTGGCTGGCTGATGGAGACAGATCTGTCAAATACGAATAGATCCTACATTGTAAGTTCACTGTGACTGGCATCTGGAAGATCATGCTGTGAAATACACCGCTGACGAATCGGAATACTCGTTAATGTCATCGTTTATGGTCAGTATTATTTTTCTGGCTGTTGTGGATGCCAGAGGAGAGGTGGTTTCCAAGGGACGTGGCTTACTTGCATGTTTTGGGGGGTTTTCTCTTACATGGTTCGCTGTGTGTGCCTGGGGGGCCCATCTCAGCTGCTGATGCCCACCAAAGTCCCCTGCCTGTGCAGTCATATCTTAAAATTGTCCAATGTTCCTTCTTCAGTTCTTAAAAAAAAATTAAAGTATGCCTAAAGGTGCTGTTTATCTTTCTGCTGTTTGGAGTTTCTGAGCACCGGCAGCAGCCCTGGTTTTGCAGCTCAGTCCAGGGGAGCACAGCCCAAGTCACCCTTTGTGCCTGAATGTGGGCGCGTCTGGTCAGTGAGCACACAGGTGTGGTTCCTGCGCTGGGCAAACCCTCCCTGGCCTTGCACGGGGCTGCCCAGTGCATTAGCTGCCG
>NW_010429326.1:977-1198 GCF_000710305.1 Buceros rhinoceros silvestris
CCCCCCCCCCCCACAACCCGGCGCCCCCCCCCCCCCCAAGATATTATCTCTCGCTCTGTCAGAGAGGGTGGCTCTGGGAGAGATGCTGGTTGTGGCAAAGAGCCTCCTGTCTCCCTGGGTAACAAGCTGAGCTGCTTTCGCATTTGTGGGATTGCATTTTTTGTTTTAGTTAAATGCAGTTTTTTGATTCCACACAGGGGTGTGCTGCTGCTGCTGCTGCT
>NW_010429326.1:1420-1756 GCF_000710305.1 Buceros rhinoceros silvestris
TATGTATACACCTGAGTTGCACTCTTGGGTCTTCTGCAGGCTCCGTGGTGAGACCCACAGAGCTTGAACGAGAAAAAATACCAATGCAGTTTCAAACCTGCTCACAGTACTTTGTTGTCGCTTTGGCTAGTGGCCCTGGGGACTGCCATCAACATGCTGTCCTCTGTAGCAACCCGCAGACCCCTCCCTGCTCTTGGCCCCTCTGCAGGTGATGAGGCCCCCGCTTGACTTCGGCACAGGGGAGGAAGTAGGAAACAAGTGGAGACATGAAGCCTCCCCTCAGCATCTGCCAGAGGTCCATCCTGTTAGCCGGTGTGGCTTGTTTGGGGGGTGGGA
>NW_010429326.1:1925-2653 GCF_000710305.1 Buceros rhinoceros silvestris
GGTCTGGCATCTCGTACCCTGCTGGGTGTGTAGCTACTTGGCCTCATCACTGCTGAGATCACACAGCATTTATCAAACTTGCCTAATTGAGGTTTGAAAGCTAATTTATGAGGTACTTGGAGATCCTTCCAAGAAGCAGGAGCAATGCTTGGGGCATTTGCTGACACTGTTGGTTACCAGGCACCTCAAAGTGATGGATGAGCTGCGGTCTGAAGACTTACAGATATTACCTGGGGGTTCGCTTTTATCTTTAAGCTCACAGTGTCTCTCTAGCTCGTAGCCAAGGACCGTGCCAGGATCTGGGACGATGCTGCCCGCTCCCGTCCCTGTCACCGGTGCAGCAGGGAGTGTGATCATTCCCTGGGCAAAGCACCATCACAGGGGGTTGGCACCACGGGTGTTCCCGTGTGGCTTTGGGGGAGTTGGTGTCCCTGCAGTGCTGTTGGGTGCAGGGGTGGCTCTATGGGGCTGCGGGAGATGGGGACCAGGATGGTGGTGGCTGCCCCCACCCGTGGAGCTGAGCCTGCTGGTGTTTTCCTTCCCACGGCCTCCATCAGAGGCAGGCATGGAAATGGGTGGCGATGCTCTGCCCACAAGGCAGGACTGCACTGCAGGGCTCCCCACGCATCTCCCCCGCAGAGCACCCATGGTCGGTGGGGGTCCCCAGCGGGGCTTGCTGGGCGTGCGTGGCCGGCACTGGGCTCTAGGGCTCACGTGGGGGGGGGCAG
>NW_010429326.1:2790-12743 GCF_000710305.1 Buceros rhinoceros silvestris
GATGGCAGCCCCCCAGGTTGCCCCTGGCCCCGCAGCCATGGCAGGGGGGAATCCCTTGGGGATTTTCTGGCTCGAAGCAGCATCCCCAGCACTCGTGATGGGGTGCTTTGGTGCTCCCGCTGTGCCTCTGGCTTGAATTCCACGGCCAAAAGCTGCTGGTGAGTTCAGGCCAGCATTTTTCTGCTTCTCCAGCAATTTCCCGGGGCTGCACTACGCTTCAGCCTGACTCGCACAGGGTAGGCTCGGGGGGGCACTGAGAGCGCTTGGAAAATTAATTTAAGATGAAGAGGAAGGGGATGGGAAGCAGCTTAGCTGGCTTTGTTCTAATAGCTGTAATCACCTGAAGGACAACCATGAGCCCCGTTTTGCTGGGTGCCGCGCAGCCCTTCTGCGGCAGGGGCTGCTGCTGTCGGCTCTCCCCGGCTTTCCCTTCCCCTCCCATGGCAGCTTGCACTTTTTTCCTTCTTGGAACAAGTGCCCTCGTTTGGCTGTCGTGCAAAGGACCGTATTTACATAAACAGGGGAAAGGTTGGTCAGAAGGTGAAGATAAGGTCTCTGGAGGGGAAGCTGGTGGCTTAAATACCTCAAACTCAACATCTTGCCTGGCTACTGAGTCTGAAAGGAGGAGAAGAAACAGAACTGCTATTTTAACTGTTTTTTTTTTCCTCTTCTGACAGTGTTTTCACACGCTGCCGCTACCCACAGCGAGCAGGACCTGTGCCGAGAGGAGGAGGGGATCTCTGCAAAGTAAGCTGAGCTTTTTAAAGGCTTTCTCCTTCTTGTTTTGCTTTCCAAGAGCGGTGGAGGTGGCGGAGGCGGAGGCGGTGACCCTGTGCAGGGTTGCTCTGGGGCTTCCACCACCCTGTGCTTTTCCTGTGCTTTCTCCCAGCGGCAGCCTTCTCTTGTTCCGGGAATGATGGCGATTTTCCGTGCTTAGCCTCTTCCCTGCTGTGGTGCCATAGCAGAAGGCAGCAAGTGCAATCAAGTGGGCTCCTGTGCAGCCCCGCTCTCGTGTACAAGGTTTATCTTAGGAACAAGCCGTGCAGAGATCAAAGATCTTTCTACAAAATGTTAATTAAACGAATAATGGGGTGTTATCGAGGCTTTAACAAGGAAATGAGGTTTAGCTTTGTTAAGGAGGTGCCTGGTGGAAATATTCACAGTGCTCCTCAAATTTCAGTTATTCCTCTTTTCCCTGGGGGAGAGGGGAAACCTGGCTGTTGCTTCAGAGGTTCTGTAAACTGTTTTTCTTGGTTGTGTGTAATGTGGGGGTTTGATGTGATCCAGCATGACAGGGTCGGAGAGGGAGAGGATGTGACTGTGGTGATTCTGTTCCGGCTTCGTAGCATAACGTAAAACATACCACATACCGCCCTGAGTCTTGCAAAAAGCAGAAATGCATCTGCCTGTCCTGGCACAGAGAAATACGGTGGCGGTGCTGGGGGTGGGGTGGCTGGCGGAAGAGCAGGCATTGAGGATGTTTCGTTTTACGAATATGTGACAAAAGAGCTAGTGCCGAGGAAAGGGCGAGACACGAGTCGGTTAGTAGGGGGAATTAGAGGAGGTGTGTGTGTGTGTGTGACAGGGTTTAATCTCTTAGTGAGAAAAATATATCCCAGCTGCCTATGGTGGGGCGAGTTCAGGGATGAATGTGGCGTTGTGTGAGACCTTGTCCTTGCGCCCTGTGTCCTCTGCCTCCTGCCCCGGAGATTTGTCTGGAGAATGCTCGGGAGCCAGGACGGAGACCTATGATCGACAGCAAGTGCAGAATGCCCGTGGGACAGGATCAAGGACGTGGGGGCGGGATGAATTTGTCTCAGATAAAGGCTGATCACCAAAGAGCGCCCTGCCAGGTTGCTTCCTTCAGTTCCCGAGCCCATTAATAGGCTCCGCTCCCTTGATTACTTGGTGCCTGTGTGGAGCGGTAATGAGAGCCGAGCTCAAGCCATCAGTTCTAGGTCAGTGGTTGTGTGCTGGGGATTTGGGATTGGGCAGGGGGAGGGGATGCCAGAGCTGGGTGCCTGCCTCCAAAAAGCAGCGTGGAGCCTGCACTACAGCAGCCCTGCCTGCACCCATTGGGAAAAGGCTGCCTGCACCCGCACCCTGTCACCCGGCCACGGACCGTGCCTGTTAAGGAGGCTCATTACCTGCTGGAGAAGTACTCTCCTGAGAGGATAACATTGCAATAGTTAGATCCGTTCAGGAGCCAGAAGAAATAATGGAGTTTGAAAACTGAAAGAGACTGCCGATCTCCCTTGCCTCACGCAGGGCTGCTTTCCTCTCTCCCTGTCAGCAGAGAGCTCATTTAGTGTCCGTTTATCATTCTTTCTGGTGTTTAATCTCTGATCCTTCCCTAAACGTGAGCAGGTGAGGCCGAGCGGTGAAGACCAGCATGGACCTGGATGTGCTGAACATGTTTGTCATCGCTGGTGGCACTCTGGCCATACCCATCCTGGCCTTCATGGCCTCGTTTCTCCTCTGGCCCTCAGCGCTCATCCGCATCTACTACTGGTGAGTTCATTAGCCCTCCTGCTCTCATTTCTGTACAGGGGGGGATTTATAGCTGGTCCCCGTCGGGTCCCTGCACCCTGGCACACACAGAGGTGCACAGAGAGCCCGCAGGCAGCAGGGCAGCGTGGGCAGAGGTGGGTGTTGCTGCTTGGGATGGCGATGGGAGCAGGAGAGCTGGGGTTTTCCGTGGGCATGCCGGCTGTGTGCAGCTTTAAGCACCTCTGGGAGAAGAAAATGGCATTTTCGTATTGCTTTTTGGCTGCTAAGGCATGGATCTGTCAGGGCAGCCTCAGCTGGGCTGTGGGATGTCTCCAGATGTTTCTGGGTTGTTTCCCCCAAGGTCAGGAGTGTGGCTGGGAAAGGCATCGCCCTTGTGTCCGTCCCCCAGTCTCACAGCCTGGCAGCCTGGTGACCTCCTGCCTTGTCAGTGCAGCCATCGGTGTGGGTGTCCTCAGCTTTGCTGTGGCTCTCCTGGCTCACAGGCTCCTCCTGGTTAGCAGCCTGCTCAGCAGGCAGCAACTTTTCTCTCACTAGTAGTTACAGACAAAGCTTTTCTCGTTCTCTCCGTCTCTTCTGGGCTGGAGCATCAGGGAAGATAGAGTGGCACTTTCCCTTACCCCTTGCGTCTTGTCCTTTCTGGTACCAGGAGGAGGCACTACATCCTTCAGTCCTCATCTGTCCCTGGGAGTCAGCGATAAGCACGCTGGCGGCTCTCCTGCCTGGGTTTGTGGCAGGGGAAAGCTGTAATACTGCTCCCCGAAGAAGCTGGGGCAGCGTCCCGTCACCCGGTGCGGGCAGCAGCAGCGGGCAGCGCGTCAGCCTGTCCTCACATGCCACTGGCAGATGGTGGCTCCTGCAGTTTTGCTCATGGGGTGCTTCCAAACCAAGTGACCTCCTGTGAAGGAGGACGTTAGCCCATCCAACACTCAGATGCAGCAGCAGGACGAAGCCTGTTTCTAACGGCACATTTGTTAGCGGTCTTTTAATTGCAGCATCTGGGGTCTGAGAGAGGAGGAAGGATGGGATGAAAACCGCAGTGACTGGATCAGCACGGGGGAGGACTTCTTCGCTTTGTGCATCGCGTGGGGAGCTGTGAGGCCAAACATCACTCTGCAAATGGTGATGTGACAGACTTCTGCCCTGGGGACATCTGGGCTGCTGCCCAGGGCAGGTCCAGATGATACCGGCTTTGTCGGTCAAAGGAGTTTTTTAGCTCTGAATGTACAAAGGAAACGTTTGTTTCCACCAGAGCAGCGGGTGGAAGCAGGGAGGACTCGGGATCAGGTTCAGAGGAGGATCGCCAGAGAAACACTGCCACACCAGGGCAGAGTGAGTGTGGTTGGGGTGAAGCCTTCAGAGGGCCACAGGCAGGGGTGGAGGACAGGGGCTGATGCCAGGAGCTTTGAGGAGCCGGGTTGAGAGGGAGGTAGAGAAGATGCTGCTGCCTTGTCCAATGGGGTTGCAAATTAGGGTCTGAGTGAAAATGCACGGTGGGAGGTTGGTCTCTGTTGGGCTGAGGGAGGGATTGTGTGAGCAGAAATCAGCAGGGCTTTTTTCTTCTGAGGTGCCCCCATCTGCGTTTGCGGCAGCATTGGCATCTTGCAATGCTACGTGTTCCGTGGGCATCTCTTTTCGCAGGCGCAGCGGCCAAGAAGAGTGGCCTTTACTCTTCCTTTCCTATTTGCTTCTTTATGTGTCAGCTTTTTGGAGGGGGGCAAAATCGTCGTGTTTCGCCATCCGCAGAGGCAGGAAAGGGGGCAGGCTGCTGACCCCTCCTTTCAGCCTCACGTGGCTTCAGCTTTGTGACACCACTCCTGGGAGGTCCCTGGGGACACTTCTCCCTTCTCCCGCCACTTGCTGTCCCCCTTCTCCTCCTCGATGCCAGTCTGTGTGTCCTCAGCCAGCACGGCCAAGGGTCACATAGGGCCCCCGCCATGGCCGATGGCCTCGCTCCCTCCCCTGCTGTTAATGCCCTCCCTGCCGGGTGTGACGTCCAGGGCTGCCCCGCTGACCCCGGCCCCGGAGCCTGCCTGCTCTGCCTGCTCTGCTGCCAGGGGTTAATCACTTTAGCTGCTGCCACTAAGCGTGTTAACACCTTGTGGGGGATCAGTTCAGCTTTGCACAGATTATTTTGCCTTCTGCTGAATTGATCCATCAGGATCAGTTGCTAAAAATGTTATCATCTTGCCCATCAGTAGTTTACACCGGTGCCTTTGAGGCGAGGACTCTTAAGACACTTATTCAGGGAGAAATTCACCTCTCCTTGTAGGACCAGCACAGAGCTGAGATGCTGCTTAAGTCTCACTAACTCCCTCTAAAAAGGGATTATGCTAAAAGAGGATTGCACTATGCATAAGCTTTGAGTGGGCAGAGAGCTAGGACAGCCTAGCAGTGTAAGTGACCTTGCTCTTGTGTCTCAAATAAATTTTGATACCGCATACAAAAGTATTTGCCCGCTACTTGGCCATTAGGAGTAGCCTGGTAGTTGTCCTGCCCGGGGGTATGTCAGAGCGAAGGGGAGATGCAGAGAAAGCGTGCCTGCTCCTCCATCTGGGTCTGCACGTATACATCATGTGTCCAAAGTGTCACCAGTAATCTCTGCCCAGGTCCTCTCTGGCGGCAATTTCACTGCATCCTCCCGGAGCAGGCTGCAGGCGTGCACTGGCAGGAGCTGTCTGCCAGTGGAACTGGGAACACCCCAGTTCCCCTGGGGTTAGCCGGGTGTTCGACCCTGTGTGAGGATGGGCCCCCCTGGTCCTTTGTGTGTGTATAAGTAAAAGTTCGAGAGTCATCTAGTTATATTTGGGGAATGGGTTTCTGTGGTGCTCCTGAGTGACACAGTCGTTTTGGCTGGGATCCGGCTGCTTGTCTGTGGTGTGGTCCCAAGGCTGCAAGGGTCTTCCCAAAGAAACCCGTGATGGATCCACCTTACCCACCTGGAACAAGGGCCTCCCACCCTGCACCCTGCCTTGCCACGTGTGCTGCCCTTCTCTCTCGAGCCTCTGATACCAGCCTTTGGGTGTTTTCAGTTTTAGGATTGTTTTTTTGGCCCACCTCCAGTGCTGTGAAGGAATTGTGTAAATTAGTTATTGCCAGTATTTTTTTTAAGTTTTTAATGAACAGGGTGTCTTCACAAGCAGTGGAGCCATGAATAGCGAGCGGCAGGTACTACACCTGTAAGCGACCACATGTAAGCAGAGGGTCTGGTCCAGGGACCAGACGCTCAGAATTAGTCCCAGTTAGGGCAATGACAGCTCCAACGTGAGCCCGGCCTAACTGGCCTTCACAAACTGCAGCTAAGTTTGGAGTTGCGTTCTGGCTTATACTGCCCCGGCGCCCTGGTCTTGCCTCACTCACTGGTGGTGTTTTCTCCTTGCTTCCAGGTACTGGCGCCGAACCTTGGGTATGCAGGTCAGATATGCAAACTATGACGACTACCAGTTTTGTTATTCCTATAGAGGGAGGCCCGGATACCGACCGTCCATCCTGATGTTACATGGGTTCTCAGCCCACAAAGACATGTGGCTGTCTATAGTCAAGGTGGGGCTCCATTCCTATCATGCTGCTGCTTAGTGAGAGCTGATAGTCCCGGGCTCGAGGGCGGTGCGGGGACCCGACCATTGCGTGCATGGGATGTAACGATTATGGTAACACGCTAGAAACACCCTGCTTAGTTCTGTGCTCGTTGCTTGTTGGGTGCCTTTCACCCCTATGACACGCCGGGCTGCAGGGGAAGAGCAGCACGTACCTGCCTCCTCCGTGGGAAGTGAGTCTTTCTTGTGGTTTCTCCTCGTGTCATCCTTGGTACATGTTCTGGCGCACGGGTAACCAGGGGCTGTTCGGAGGAGAGCAATCCCCCCGCTCCCACCCATGGTCACCAGTTTCCATCGCTGGGCTTCGTAGGGGTTTCCCTACGTTGCAACCACCCCTGCTTTGTTTCTGCAGTTCCTGCCGAAGAACCTGCACTTGGTCTGCGTTGACATGCCCGGGCATGAGGGCACAACCCGCTCGGCCTTGGACGATTACTCGATTAGCGGGCAAGCGAAGAGAATCCACCAGGTACAGCCCCGGCATCGCACTGACCCTGTGAAGGGGTGCAGGGACGTGAGAGATGTGGCGACATGAGGGGTGCCGAGCCCTGTGAGCCCTTCCTCCTGTGGCACTGTTCCCTCCCTTCCCAGGCAGTCAGAGCCAATGACCTCAAGCTTTTGAGCTGAAATCCTCTAATGACCCCATGTCGTTTCTTCCTCTCCCCTAACAATGCTCCTTCTGCCTCCCTGCCAGTTTGTGGAGTGCATCAAGCTGAACAGAAGGCCCTTTCATCTGGTTGGCACTTCCATGGGGGGAAACGTTGCTGGTGTCTATGCCGCTCAGTACCCGGAAGACATCTGCAGCCTGACCCTCATCTGTCCTGCAGGTGGGCAATGCGGGGGTGGTGAGACGGGGAGAGGGCACGCAGGAGCCGGTGCAAAAGCCCAGAGCAGGGCTGCAGGCAAAAGAGGCTTTTGGTGCCAAGCATTTTGAAATAATTTGCATGTACAGTCCGGCAATCTCTGGCAGGGCATGCTTCCCGGGCACGGGAGGAAATCACAGCCTTGTCCTGACTGCTCTTCTCCAGGGCTTTGGGGTCTGCCCCGCTGTGCCATGGTTAGAGCTAGGACTAGAGCAAACGGGACAAGTCCTGCTCTGGAGGAAAATGTGTTTCCCCTTGGGGTGGCAGCCGTTTTACATGGCACGTCCATAGCCTCTCAGTCTGGAAGGGGAGCCCAGGCAGCAGCGGGAAAGGTCTCCCCAGTCTGGCCCCCTGATGGCCGTGGCATGCCGGAGGGCTGGGGCTCTGGGAGCCGGTGAGCTCGCTCCTCACACTTTTGGGTGCTCCAAGTGGGAAGAGCGCTTTGGGGCTGGGCACAGGTCAGCGTGGTGTCCCTGTGCCCATGAAGCACCCCTCCATCCCTACCGACCCCTTGGCCGGGGGGCTGGGGGGGCCTGGGTATGAGATGCTGCAGGAGGGATGGGGGATTTGGCAGGGAGCTTCTCTGCTGGGTGGGGGCTTTGCTGCATCCCGGTTGCTATAGCAGCTCCTTCCCCCTCCCACACGAGGAAAGCGTCTCCCAGATAAGAAATAAGTAATGAAGCAAAGCGCAGGGTTACCTAGCTACCAGGCTCTGGGAGCAGCAAGGTTCCTCCTCCTCTCTGGGAGAGGTGTTGGCCAACTCTCCGGGTGTTTCTGGATGTGAAACCTCAGCGGGGGAACTGCAGAGAGGTTTGGGGTTAAGGTGCTGGCAGATTTCTCCCGGCAGTGGTGCATGTGGATAGGGCTTCTGAAAGTTTATGTCTGACCCTTTGCTATAGCAGGCTGGACACGGGCATTAGTATTTGCGTCCATGTACGACTAAACACTATAGTTTTTGCCATAGCACTCACACCTGTCTACGGGGAATACACCTCACGTTGTGTCAGCCCACGGGGCTCAGTGGGTCGGGTCCTGGAGCAGGGGAGAGGCTGGAGTACCTCTGGGTACTTATTAAGATTGCTGTATATACAGATTTAATTACCCCTCTCTATTTTTTTTTTAATAACGATTAAGCAAGTGGAAGGCCAGAGGCAGGGATGATGGAGGTCAGTAGAGCGATGCTCTGTTGCTGGGGCTGTTGGGGTCTTGTCTGGGTTTTAGCTTGTGCCCTGCTTCTTGTTCAACCCAGGCCTGCCCAGTACCACTGACAGCAAGTTCATTAAGCAGCTCCGGGAGCTGCAAGAGTCAGAAAGCATCGACAGGATCCCTTTAATTCCCTCGACACCTGAGGAGATGGCGGATATGCTGAAGCTCTGCTCCTACGTTCGCTTCAAGGTGCCACAGCAGGTGAGGAGCCAGGACTAGCTGCAGCAGCCACGAAGGGGGCGTTTGGAGAGGTGGGGGCAGGTTTGCTTCTCCCCAAGCCTGCGTGGCAGCAGCCGTGGCGATGCCGGGAGCAGAGCCAGTGCTGCCATCCTGCCATCACCCAGGCAGAACACCCCCAGCCCTGCTCCCAGAACCTTTCCAGCACTTCCCCTTCAAACTCGTTTTTCCCACCAGCAACGCCTGCTGAAACTCCTTCTCCAGCGAGCTCTTTGGCAGCAGGCTGGGGTGTCGAATGGCTGTTTAGTAAATGTGGCTGGCAGGAAGCATTCAATAGCTAAGGCAGCTGTTGTCCGGCCTGGCGGGAGATTGTTTGCTGCTTTTTAGGCAAAAGCAGTGGGAAATGTTAATTGCCCCATTGTCAGGCAAGAGGAACTTGGCGAGGGGCTGGTCATTAAGCTGATTTTCCTTAGGAAGTCTGGGATGAGTAGATTGGAGACTAAGAAAATAATGTAAGGTGACGCCAAGACCTTTTTTTGTTTTTTGGCAAAACAGTACAAGAAGGAAGAAAAGCACAGTCGGGGCTGAGGTGGCCTGCTGGCCACGGATGGCTGGCCTGGGGAGACGTTCGGGATTGTGTCATAGAAGACAAAAACACTTGTCACTGAAATGCACGTTGTTTGAGCACGGTCGTGACAGTCAAACGTGCTCAGGAAGGAGCTCACGCTGGGGTCAGGCTGCGCAGGGCACGTCCTCCCTGCTCCGGGCGCTCTGCCCTGTGCGGGATGTAGGTCCCCCCCAGCAGCTCTTCTCTGCTCTCCCTGCAGATCCTCCAGGGCCTCGTTGACGTTCGCATCCCACACAATGATTTTTACCGGAAACGTAAGTGCACGGCGGCAGCCTGTCTCCCCAGGCTTTCCAGCTGGACTCCCAGGACGTGGGGACGGGCTGTCCCGTGCTGCTGTCCCCTGCACCCCCCTGCTGTCTTGCTGAGGGTGGGAGGGGGGCAACATGATAGAATCATGGGCGATGGGGTTTTGCTGCTTCGCCCTCAGCCTCCCTGCGGCGTTACCTAGTGCTATTATCTGTGAGCAGGTGGGCTTGGAGGAGGGTCTCTCTGCAGAGGGTTTGGTGGCACTGCAGGACTCAGCCTTTGCAAGGCGAGCGCATCAGAGCTCTCTCCATCACCCCTGTCCAGGTTTCCCAGTGAGGGGACGCTGGCTGGGCTGGCCTGCAGAGACCCCTGCGAAAAGGGAAGGCAAAACATCCCCTTTGTAGGACTGACTCTCCTCTTGCCTCCACTAGTGTTTTTAGAAATCGCGGATGAAAAATCCAGGCACTCTCTCCATGAGAACATGAGCAAGATAAAAGCACCGACGCAGGTCATCTGGGGAAAGCAGGACCAGGTACAGCAGTCCCCTCCATCTCCCCCGTGGGACCGTGTCTCCATCTCTGCCCATGCCCACCCATGGGGTCACAGCGTTGGCTGTGCTGCTGAGATGTGTGCTGTGCTGCAGCGAGCTGTCACACGTGTGTCCCCACCCCCAGTGGGTTTGGACACAGGGTCTTGGCAGGGTGATGGGCAGAAAGCTGCCAGAAAGCGTGG
>NW_010429326.1:12873-16045 GCF_000710305.1 Buceros rhinoceros silvestris
GAAGGCGAGGGGGCAGATGGGGGGCAGGTGGCAGCACTGTCAGGCGTGGGGTGGGGAGAAGAATAAATACCAGCAAAGAGAGTGTCCTGGGAACTGGGGAGAGATGTGCTGTTCCTAGGCAGCCGACGAGGCAAAGGCACGGGGTTTCCTAGGGCTGGTTACTGGTTACAGAGGGAGGAGTGGGAGGGGGGAAGGAGGCAAGCTGCAGGCATACGAAAGGCTCTGTAAATGCAAAGGTGCATGAGTTTGCTTGCAATGACCCCTTCGCACTGAGCCAGCAGCCAAAAAGCATCAGAGAGTTCCCTGCCACATGTTGAGGCCAGCACCGTGCAGCCTCCTTGTCCCATCCCCTGGCACGGGTACCACAGGATGGAGCTGGCATCACAGGGACTGTGTCTGCACCCCTGCTCAGCATCTCGCTTGCACTTGTGAAGGCAGCTCCAACAGGGTTTCTGCAGTGTCCAGCAAAACCTCGCTGTGCCTGCGGAGTGACTATTGTTTCCCCTGCCGTCTAGGTCCTGGATGTCTCTGGCGCCAGTGTTTTAGCAAACGCTATCCCAGACTGCCACGTGTATATCCTGGAGAACTGCGGGCACTCGGTGGTGGTGGAGCGGCCCCGCAAGACGGCCAACCTCATCCTGGAGTTCCTGGCGCTGCTGCACAGCTTGGACAACAACAAGAAGCAGGCGTGAGCTTGTGGAGTGCTCCAGCTTCGATAAGTTCTCAGGGATCTTGTATGAATCGGGGTGAATGTGCCAAAGTCCCTGAGGAAGGCAGAATCACTGATACCTAAACCTATAGCACCGCCGGCACAGCAGCCTAGGGGTCATTGAGCAACCTCCATAGGTACAAGAACGGAAGCAGAATCTCTCCCTTTTCTGCTTAACGTAGGAACGAGCTGAAATCACCAAGCACTAGCCATGCCGCGTGCTGAAGCTCCCAACGCCGCCACCCATCTTCCCCGAGTTACCAGCGCGTAGTTGTTAATGACATTTACCTAAACTATTAAGAAGCGTAGGAAGGAGGAAACGTCCTGGTCTGAGACTTACAATATTTCTACTACTTAGAGTCCGTCATGTTGCATGCTGCCGTGCTGTACGAGAACCCCAGTGCTCCAGGCACCTGCTCGAGTGCTCTTTGTGTAGCTCCTTAACTCGTGATTTATGCAGAAAGCAACAGAAAATTTCATGCGTGGAAGTCCAATGACTGTACATGTGAAAACGTTTACACTTAGAGTGGGTTTTTTTAAGTCCCTGAACAACTCCTGTGTATATGTAATGCCTTAACATTGCCCAGGGTACGGCGTCCAGGCACAGCCCGCCTTGCCCAGGGGATGGTTGAACATCGGGTGTGAACATAGCAAGGGAAAACTTGGGGTGCAGACAGCAGCTTCGCCGCGTTGTGGATGGAAACGCCCAGGGTGACCGGTCCCTGAGCCGGAGTCAGCAATAAACCCGTGGGCAAGGTGCGAGTCAGCAGACTCCGGCGAACTCGTCTCAGCTCTTCTACCACGTACGCTGCTGAAAACACGTTGATGTAAATAATGATTTTCTTAATGAATTCCATGAATTCTGTGAATGCCGACATCACCGAAACCAGGCGCGAGGGGTGGGAGCAGGCTGACTTGGCAAGTAGCACAGGGGTACGGGCTCCTGGGCTGGCTGGGCACCAAGGAGGGGGACAGCTCGCCTGTGAGGCGCTGGGTGGTGGTGTGGAAAGGTACAGCGTGCTTGTGCATCCTCTCGATGATTGTAACTCCTGACCGGGTGAAATCACAGATAGAAACGGGCAATGCAGACAAGCTACGCTTTGCCACCTGCAAGGGGATGTACGGGGACAGATCCTGCACCTCCCCGCGTGCGGTTCCTCGCCGCTTGTCCCAGGAGGAGAGGGCTGCGCCTGATCTCGGCAGGACCCGGGGCTGCTGGAGGGCAAGGCAGCGCGTGCTCTTGAAGGCAGAGCAACAGGCGGCCGTCACCCCTTGGTCACCCCCAGCCCTCCTCAGGGGTCAACACCGGGTGCTGCAGCACCCCCGCAGACCGGGTGTGCACGCTCGCGGTGCTGACAGCCGTCTTCTCACCGTTTTTCTGAAGTACCCCAATCTGTACAGATATCTGAAACTCCCCATCAGCTTCTCTGCTCTTTTTAAGAGAAGAGACGTTGTTCTTTTAGAAAATCAGAGATTTGCTGTTAATTGCTTGGTTATTGTTTCTACTACGAGAGTTGATTTAAAAAAAGAAAAAAGTTGCTGATAGTTTTATGTGGCAAAAGCCAAAAAAAGTTGTTGGGTATCGACGTGGTTTCTCGTATGCCACAGATTGCTGTACACAAAGGATTTATATGGCTATTAAAATCTAGTGATTTAAGGAGTCCACTGTGCAGTGATTATTTTTCCTATGAGGAAGAAGGGGGCTGTGATGTGGGATCATGCACAGCACAAGAGACTTCCTCTGCTTCTTCTTTCCTCCCCGCATTTCTGGGAGATGGAGGTTTTCCCTCAAGGAGTATTTGATAATGTCAAGAGAGATGGTGAAGACCAGGAAGGCTCAAATCTCATCTCTTCGAAGACAATAGGACATAGCCCTAAACACTCAAGAAGCAAAGTAAAACCTTAAGGGGCAGAGGAGTGAAGTTTTAAGCCTCAAGATCCCTCTTACGATTCTTGAAAACGTGTTAAATGCCGATGTCAGCTGTAGTTCCTAGTCTTGCTGAATTCTTACAGTGTGCTACCACTAGCATTACGTCGATGTCCAGGCAAAAGTATTTGCATTTCTCCTTTCGCCAGGAGGCTGTCAAGGCCTGACAGCTGCTTTGTGACAGAGGAGCTGCAGGGAAGGCTGGGGAGCATCCTCCTGGCATCTCCTCCCCCTGCCCAGCCCCTGCCATGGCACTCCAGCTACAGCAATAGAGGTTGAGGTGATGTTGGCTACAGGAAATACGTGAATTACTGCAGTGCCCGAGCTGGGGCGGCTCAGGGCATCTGCATCACGCATTGCAGCCTGTCCTGGTTCAGTGATAAAAAACTCCAGGTCTCTTTGGGAGGGGCAGTCTGGGTGCTGACCCACAGCTCCCTCCAGCTGCACAGTCAAGGGCAGCTGCCGCTCGTTCCAGCTGTGCCTGTGCCCCCCGAGCTCCCCTGCAGCAGCAGCTGAGCCCACTGAGGAGAGGCAGG
>NW_010429326.1:16085-17214 GCF_000710305.1 Buceros rhinoceros silvestris
TCCGTTTGCCCCCCGAGCCCCCCTGCATCAGCAGCGGAGCCCACTGAGGAGAGGCAGGGAGGGGGGCTGCCTGTGCCTGGAAACACACCTGAGAGCAGTAACACCGGTCACTGTTCCCACTAACCCTCACTCCCTGCTGGGGGCTGGCAAAGCTCCTCGCCACACAAGGGCTGCTCCTGTGTTTTCAGCTGCTGCCCCCTTGGCACCGGGCTCCTAGTGACCCCCAGTCACCCGGCTATGTTCTGGGCTGTGTGTGGGGCTTGGGAAGGGGCAGCGGTTCCTGCCTTTCCTGGTGGCTGTGGGCAGAGGTGGGGGAACCACAATTATCCCAGTTGTGGTGAGCCTGGGCACTGGGAACTCACACATAGCCTGAGCATCCTGGCGTGGCAGGAGGAAGCAGTTTGCCTTTTGGTTGGTTGCCTGGTGTTTAAGCATTGCTTTCCTTCTAATTATGTGAGTAAACCAGGTCTGGGCTGGGTGGCAAGGCTCATGGAGGTAGAGGCTCGAATAAAAGCTAAGTAAGGCCCTTGGTTGTTATGGCAGTTGCCAAGGCCGATTTGCTATATCCTGCAAACAGGCTGCAAAACACCACAGGGCTGGCTGTCTAATAAAACTAACGATGCCTCTGAGCAAGGCGTTTTGCTGCTGAGCATCCAGGTCTGTAGTGGTACCTGTTGCCTGCTCCTGGGGTGCCAGGGGGAGCAGCAGGGACAGAGCTGGTGGCAGCCGCTCCTGGGCATTCAGTATGTGCCCAGTTGCTGCTGAAGGGGAAATCATGGCACCCAGGGAAACCCAGGCTGGGTCCTGCTCCACGCGGCTGTGTCTGCAGTGGAGGAGCATCTTCCTCCCTTTTTTACAGCAAAGGAGAATAACAGCATCTGCTGCCTTGGGCAGGGCTCACGAATGCAGCCCTGCACAGAGGATCTTCTGGCAGGTGGAGCAATGCCTGGGGTGTCTGACACCATGGTGTGCGTGCTGCCGTGGGTGCTCCTCACCCCGGGAGCCCGTCATCCAGCTGAGCCTTCTCCTGATGCAGCACGTTTCACAGTCCTCTCGGACACAAATGCAGGTCACCCTGCAAACACGAACAGTGCTTTTCCCACGGAAGCCTGGGTGGTGGTGCCCCAGG